>NC_039367.1:67348545-67411147 GCF_003573695.1 Papaver somniferum
TTCCATGTGAGATGGAGTATTGACTAAGGGAGAGTGATACATATCACCATAGTATTGTTGTTGAAGTTGTGATACAATTGAACTTTGACGCTGTATAATGATACTATGACACTGTATAACAATGATTGAGAACTATTATTTTCTTGTTGTTATAGCTACGGATTTTCAACAACGATGATGCTAAACTTACAACCTTTGGGATCATTGGAGTACTTGGAAGTGACGAAGATTTCGAGTAATGTTGAAGATTAGGCATGTGGAATAGGAGCTACAAAAGTTAATTTATTTATTTTTTTGTATTCCATATGTATTAATAGCTTTGCCACTAAAATTGACAAAGGGGGAGATTGTTAGAGCATTGCTCGGTCGAACTCGCATGCGTTGCTATCTCAAGCATGTTTGTCAATATTAGTGATCAAAACTATAAGTCTTGATTACTAGCCTATTAGAGCTAAGGTCTTGGATTAGGATAGAAATTGTAGTTGAGCTCAAGACTCCATGAAAATCATCATACAAGACGAAGGACTACTCAAGGAACTGGTGGATCTTCATCGACTAAAAGGTATATGGAGACTTGAACTTATCTGTCACTCAAAAGTCTATTTACTCTATCTCCTATTCTTGAGACAAAAGTCATTTTGATATATAGACTTTCATTATACACATTTTTTATTTCGAGCCGAGTTTATCTCGCCTATCTATTTCTCGAAATATGTGTTGGTAAGCTTTCGCTTTAGCCGAATTCATCTTTACCAAGTGACGAAAGTCATGTTATGTTTCAATCACTTTGAAAATTGCTCTGACGAAAAATGGTCTGTGAATAACGGCTATATAACGTTCTCTGAGAATGTTCCAATGATTGAAATGAGAGTTTAGATTACATAACCATTGGTGGATATAAGCATTGTTGTGGAAACACATATATGCATAAGTCCTATTCCTTGAACCAAAGTTTGCTAACTTTGTTGATCAAGAGAAGTTGGAAGTGGCGTAAGCCAAGTACGCGAACTCAGTCCGCGAACTTGCGGAACTTCTCGGCCCGAGATTTTCTGCTGGAGTTCGTGTACTCCTTCCATGAGCTTAAGTCCGCGAACCCAGTCCGCGAACTTGAGCAGGTTATATCTAAAGTCGGTTGTTCTTGAACTAATGTTTAAATAAACTAAGGAATGCTTTTGCAAACCGTGGCTATAAAGTTCATGAACCAATTCGAGTGAATCAAACCGATTTTGCTTCAATTGTGTCTTGTGTAGTTACATAAGATTTCCTTGTAATTGAACAACTCTCTAACTAGTTCATTTGAGTCATTTGAACTAGTTATGGTGAAGAAGAATAAGGTTGATATGAGAGTAATCATATGGATAACCATTTGGTTGATTTGTTGAACCAACAAATGTTAATGTTTTGGTACGGTTCATAAACCCAAAATTGGACATTTCGTTTGTATGTGACAAGCTAAATTTTCGATCTAACGGTTGAGAAATATTAGCTTGAATCTAATCAGGTTTATATCTAACGATGAATATTGAATGCTTTGTTACTAAGTTAACATTGATTGCAAACCCTGATTTGAAAGTGTATATAAGGGAGAACTCTAGCAACTGGGAAACCTAATCCCCACGCATTCTGTGTGATACTAGTTGTGCTAAGCTAGAGTCGATTCTCCTTTAACCTTTGGTTTCTTCTACTAAACTAGGTTAACGACTTAAAGACTTCATTGGGATTGTGAAGCCAGACCGATACTACTTTTCTTGTAGTTGTGTGATATGATCTTGCATCTTCTATCGTACGAGTACAATTGAAATAATTGGCTTGAGATTTTATATCTCCGATAGGCAAGATAGAAAAGTTATCACAAACAAACTTCTTCTCATCGTTTGTGATTTCGCAATAAATTTTTCGCTGCTTCGATTAAGATTATTGTGAGTTGATTGATAATACTAAGTTGTTCTTCGGGAATATAAGTCGGGTATTATTGATTGGTTCTTGTTCACCTTGATTTATCAAAAGACGAAACAAAACTCGTAGGTATATTCGTGGGAGACGGACGTATCTATTATCGTAGACTTTTCTGTGTGATACAGATTTGTTTATTAAAGTCTTCGACTTTGGGTCGTAAAAACTCTTAGTTGTGGGTGAGATCAGCTAATGGAATCAAGTGCGCAGTTGCTGGGATCAGAGGTGTAGGAGCATAATTGTACCTTGGATCAGTGTGAGATTGATTGGGGTTCAATTACAATACAGACCGAAGTTAGTTTGGAGTAGGCTAGTGTCTGTAGCGGCTTAATACAGTGTGTGTTCAATCTGAACTAGGTCCCTGAGGTTTTTCTGCATTTGCGGTTTCCTCGTTAACAAAATTCTGGTGTCTATGTTATTTTTATTTTCTGCATTATATTTGTTTATATAATTGAAATATCACAGGTTGTGCGTTGTTCAATCAATTAGAATATTCGACCTTTTTGGTTGTTGATTTAAATTGATTGACACTTGGATATTGGTCTTTGGTACCATCAAAGTTATCTCTCTTTGATAAAGACTCGCAGATTTCTATTTGCTTGAGTAAAGATCAAATCAAGAGATTGAGATATAAACTCTTTGATATACTTTTCATTGATTGAGTCTAACTGTCTATTTGATTCTCATAAAAGTATATTGGAGTTTGTCCATACAAATTGTTAAGCGAAATATTGGGTGTGGTTGTTAGACCCCCGCTTTTTCACAAAATATAATGTAGAAAAGAAATAACACAGACACCAGAATTTTGTTAACGAGGAAACCGCAAATGCAGAAAAACCCCGGGACCTAGTCCAGATTGAACACCACACTGTATTAAGCCGCTACAGACACTAGCCTAATACCAATTAACTTCAGACTGGATTGTAGTTGAACCCTAATCAATCTCACACTAATTCAATCAAGGTGAACATGAACCAATTGATAAACCGGACTTATATTCCCGAAGAACAACCCAGTATTATCAATCACCTAACAATAAACTTAATCGACTAGCGAAACAAGTTATTGTGGAATCACAAACGATGAGACGAAGTTTGTTTGTGATTACTTTTCTATCTTTCCTATCGGAGATAAAAAAATCTCGAGCCAATTATTTCAATTGCACTCAACACGATAAAAACAACAAGATCAGATGATGCAACTACAAAGATAATAGTTGGGTCTGGCTTCACAATCCCAATGAAGTCTTCAAGTCGTTAACCTACAAGGTCTCGAGAAGAAACCTAAGGTTAAAGGAGAATCGACTCTAGTTATGCAACTAGTAATACACAGGAGGTGTGGGGATCAGTTTTCCCAGTTGCTAGAGTTCTCCTTTATATAGTTTTCAAATCAGGGTTTGCAATCCAAGTTACCTTGGTAACAAAGCATTCAATAATCACTGTTAGATGAAAAATCTGATTCAACGAAGCTAATATCTTTCAAATGTTAGATCTAACTTAGCTTGTTACACATAAATGAAATGTACCCTTATTTAGGTTTATGTAACCGTACCTAAACGTGTACACCAGGTTGGTTCACAAATAGTTAACCGAGGTTAGCCATCTGATTACTCTCATATCAACCTTATTCATCTTAACCATAACTAGTTCAAATGACTCAAATGAAACTAGTTAAGAGTTGTTCAATTGTTTAGAAAGCACAATTGAAATCAAATCGGTTTGATTCACTTGAATCAATCATGAACATTATAGCCACGGTTTGCAAAGATTGCGTTCCTTATGATTTAAATGTTTAAGTCCATGAACTGACCGATTTGACAAAGTAACCAGCTTAAGTATGAGTACGGGTAGGCGTACTCAAGCAACCAGTTTTTGAGTTTGTTAAGTTTCCAAACTCAGCAGAAATTTTAGGTTCAAAAACTTCCGCCAGTATGCGTACGGGTACGCATACTTAAGGTGCCTAGTTAAGATTTTTTCCAAAACCAAACTCATCAGAAATTCTCGGTTCAAGAACTTCCGCCAGTATGCGTACGGGTACACATACTTAACATGTCTCCTTCACCAATTTCGTATACACACATATGCAGACTCTTGGCTCCCGGTTTATGGACTTATACACTGATGTGCGAACACACTATATATGCTTATATCCAAAGATGGTTACATCATCAACTCTTTATTTCAATCATTGCAACATTCTTTTATAATGACGATAGCCGTTTTCACACACTATTAGCATCGAAGCAATTTTCAAGATATTGAAATAATAATTATCGAAACATTTCAAGCCTACATCAAATGATTGTATCACACAAACCATGTAAGATGTTACTCGGAAATTTTCTCATGATATAAGATGAACTTGGTCAAAGCGAAAGCTTACGAACACATATTTCGAGAAATATGTAAGCGAGATATACTCAGCTCGAAATCTCAAATGTGTATATAGAAAACTATATCGTAACACGACTTATGTCTCAATATAGAAGATAGTAGAATTAGACTTTCCAAGTGATAGATAAGTTCAATTCTCCACATATCTTTTGTCGAAGAAGTTCCAGAAGCTCCCCTTAGTAGTTCTTCGTCTTCAAGAGATGAACGTCAAGAGATTTAAGGTCAACTATACTATCTATGTCCTAGTCTGAGACATATATAAATAGGCTAGAAATCAAGACTTATAGTTTTGATCACTAACATTGACAAACATGCTTGAGATAGCAACACATGCGAGTTTGACCGAGAAATGCTCTAACAAATTGAAGAATATTTAGCAAAAGACTATTATGATTTTAATAGATTACTTCTATGATTTTATTTATTGATTTAACGATGATATGAGTTGTTGCTTCACCGGTTACAATAACCTTTGAGCGTAATTGTTAGGTTCATAATTTATTTTTGTCTCATTATTTGATAATTCCATGCTTGGGTTAATATCTTTGATGGGTTATGCATCGAAGAGACATATAATAGTTGTGAATCAATATTTTAGTTTCGTATAACTTTCTCACTAATGCAATTTGGTGGTGCATGCTTCCGTATGTGCCATGCTTTGGGCGTCCCAGTGATATTTGCGACTCTAATACATATAATAGGTGATGTCGATAGACCCAGGTTTTTGCCTGTGGTTTCTTAGTGTTCTTTTAATCATGGTATTGTTTCATTGCCCAGGTGACAATGGCTAACAATAATGAACAACCAGCTCCAGCAACTTCATCTTCCAAGGCACTATTCCCTTTTCTTTTCTTTTCTTTTTGGTCTTTTACATCATTCACTTTTCTCTTGTCTTAATATGAATATGCTATAATAGAAGTCACCATGAACGGATATAATGGATATATGGGTTCTTCTCTAATTTTACATGAGATGTATGAATAGGGGTCTTGATTTCTGAAAAGAATTTTCATAACTTACAATATGTTTTCAAAGGTTTTCAAAATCATTGTCCTGTAGATGTAGAGACATGAATCCTTGATTGACTTAAGAGGGGAATAAAGAAGTTTGAGATGTAAAGTTGTTTGGGAATAAATCTGTTTGAATATATAAAGGGGTTTGGTGCGTTACAAACATCTACGGCTAGTTACCTCTTTATATAGTCAAACCTGTTATATGCTAGTGACATGACTTGGTAATTTTGGTTGAGATGTAAATTGATTGGCTATGTATGATTTATCCAAGTTGGGTTTACATAATAATTAGTGGTTCCTGGACATATATGTAGGCTTGTGTATTGTCGTTAACTAATCGGATTGGAAGTCATAAATATGTAGGATTGTTTTGTTTATGCATGAGATGTGTGAATGTTAAAAGCAAAATACTATAGGCCCTTATATTATGCATTAAAATCTAAAAGTATATATGTAGTTGTTGTTAATTAGGTGAGATCGATTAAACCAATTACACCTAGGTAAGTTTAAATATGTGTCGTACAAGATAGTGTCAATTAGTTCCCCTGGTATCTATATGTTGTTCTTGATAACATGACTATGTTGTACACATCCCAAGAAAAAGGAAAAAAAATCACAAATGATCGGCAGTCACAAATGACCATGCGTAGCTAGAGTTAATGAAAAAAACTTCTGACATTAGGGCTGTTTGACAACCATTAATACTGATCCTAAGGAATGTAGTTCTATTAGTCAGGAATCTTAAAAGGTTTATCATATTAACCATAAATTTTATTTGCACTTTATTCCTTTGAATTAATTTTACATGTTATATTACTACACTATATTTACTACCTTTTCACAAAACTGATCTTTTTCATCTTTGTAGGCACAACAACCACATTAAGGAACGTACGGGGCTCCACACGAGGGCTTAAGCTCGATGCGTTAATTGCTGCAAAGAAAGGGAAGTTGTTTGTACGCTTCTCAGAACTAGAAGGAAATCCGGAATGCGAAAATGCCAGTCTACTCGCAAGCGAATGTGGGGTAATTGTTCGCTCCCTTGCCCCGTTGCGACACAAATCGTAGAGCAAAATCCCTCTCCGCGAGAGAGATGCTTTGATTGAAAGACTCAAGGTAATGCATTTCCGATAAGAATTATTCGGTTAGGATTAATATGCGAATACTGATATAATCTTCATTTGCAGAATAAATTCATCTTGGACACTTCTTTGCCGATGGTGAAGGAGTTCTTAATGAAATCCATGGGCTCAAAGTACTCAAATCATAGAAATAAAATGTCAATTCGTTTTAATGAGTCCTTAAAAGATGGAAGTTATGAAGATGCCAAGAGAAAGCCTTATAAGAATGTGTCACTGGAAGATTGAGACTGGTTGTGCGACCAAGTGTTTTCCAGTGCAAGTTTCAAGGTATTCTCTTTATCATCTTCTTCTTTTGGTATTTTCTTTATCATCTTCTTCTTTTGGAAAATGTTTTCAATTGTAGTAAAATATGTTTATGTAAGTTGTTATTTTACTTTTGCTTTATTTAAAATTTGCAGAAGCACTCTGCAGCAGGTGCAAAAGCAAGAGAAGTTGTTCCGTTCAACCATTGTGGAGGTTCTAAGTCACATGTGGTCCACATGGCGGAGGTATGTTCCTTTATGAATAAGAATACGATTTTCTCTTATAGTGATGTTATGTTTGTTCAAATGTATAAATTTTTTAAGTCCCTTAGAAGCTTAGGATGGAATGTGATTGTCTAATGTTTACTCTTTTTCTGTTGCAACATCAACTCACTTGTTTTTTATTTCCTGTGTAAAACAGAAATGGAAAGTTGGATTCGAGGAAGGTGACATTCAAACATTTTATGACACCCATACATATACGAATAAAGAAACAAGCGAAGTTGTTTGGATTTCTGATGAAGCTCGCATCAAATGGGCGAGTATAGACAGTATTAGTGTTACAGTTTGTGTTGTATGTCTAAACCAATAGGATTCAGAAACACACCACGTCCAATACATCTTTGTAATCTCTTACTTAAACAATTTTATATCACTAACCTACTGGTTTGACATTCTGGTGAAGTTTCTAATTATTCTCTCTATTATGTATCTCTATATAGGACACGATGAATGAGCTAATGCAGCAAGGAAGCGAAGCGGGAGCTATACCACCCACTGAGGCAGAAGTATGTGCTCAGGTTTTAAAGAAAAAGCAAAGACGACGTCGTTCTGCGACCACTGTTTCTAACAATAAAGGAATTCAGGAAATGCTGCAAGCGCAGGCTGATAGAATTCAAGCTCAGGAAGAGAAAATACGCGCCCAGAATGAGGTTATCAAAAAGATGAAGGAAGACAGCGAAAAGGTCATAAGAAACATGCAGGATATGATGATACGTTCTCTCGGGTTGAACAACATTACCGCTAATGGAACTGAACAACATTAATGTTTTAGTCTTAGTATTTTTTTTTCTTTTCTAGTAGTGATGTTTATTTATCGGTAGAGTTTATTTATCAGGTTTTTTCTAGTTTGGATTTTGTCTAAACAATTTATTTTAATGGGTAATTATTTTTATTCAATTTATATTATTTACTTAAATGTTTATTTATTTATATATATTTTTTGTATAATATTAAATCTAGGCTAGTCACCAAACAAAAAATGGTTATTATTTTTTGGAGATGACGAGATTCGTTATTGAAATGACCATACAGAGACAATTCTAATTGGTCATTATACTTGTTTTTAGAGACAACTAAATTTTGCTATTGATATATTATTTTTTAGAGACGACTAAATTTATTTCGCTGCTAAATCATTATTTTTTCAGAGATAAAAAAATCTTCGCGGCTAAAACTATTTAGGTGACGAGTTTGTTGCTTCACTATAACTGTATTTTGAGGAGAACAAATTTCGCTGCTAACACCATTTATGTGATAATTTTGTTTCTTCACTATAAGTACATTTTGAGGCGAACAAATTTCGCGGCTAAAACTATTTTATGTGACGAGTTTGTTTCTTCAATATAAGTATATTTTGAGACAAACAAATTTCGCGGCTAAAACTATTTTATGTGACGAGTTTGTTTCTTCACAATAAGTATATTTCGAGACGAACAAATTTCACGGTTAAAGCTATTTTAAGTGATAAAATATTTTCCTCACCAATAATACCTAGAGGGACAAAATTCTTCATCACGAAATTAGTGAACAGTGTCAATTTTATTTGCTCACGAAAAGATAGTTTTGGTGGCAAAAAGACTTATGTCGCTAATTAAAAAATTCAGTGACGATTTCTTAAGGACGTCACAGAACACTTTCAACGACTGGCTATAGGTGATGAAACTTTTTGCGCCGCTGAATTCTTTTTGCAGCGAAGAAATTGATTTCGTGACACAATATTTTACCACTAAAAGTGACTTTTCTTTTAGCATATCAATTTTTGGCGCCGCTACCGGGGAGCGACTGAGGAATATTGTAATTAGTATTTTTGATTTGTAAATAGTTTGGTTTTTATTTATTTATTATTATTATTTTTATTTTTTTGTATAGTCTTTTTATTTTATTTTTAGTTCCATTTGACTTGTTTTCTGTTTTAGAATTTTGTTTCAGGTACATTTTTGAGGATGATGACTCTTTCTCAGGAGACGTCACCTAAGATGACACTGGCAGAATATAAGCGTAGAAGTTCAAATTATCAGGTAATCTCATCTGAGATGATGCTTGGTGAATATATACATGGGCAATGGTATGGAGTTTTTGCTCCACATATAGTAAATGAAGAATCACCTTTAATGATATATGAGAAGTATTACAAACACACACCACTTAGTTTGGAACAAAGATTGAGAGTTCTGGAATGCCAAAGATTATATGCTAATGATGATGAATTTTGTAGTGACTCTCTGTTCCAGGAAGAACATATAGATGACCCTGTGGATGCTTCTGTGGATGGTTTTCCTAATTCCATAGATGAATATATCTCACAAGATCATTCACCCGACCTACAGGTTGTTTCTAGACCCCTAGACTTTCAAAAGTTACCTAATTTAGGGTTAGAATTGTATGCTTCTAAAGTTTTGTTGGGTCATTTTGCATCCAAATACCCAGAGGACTTTCCTGTTCCTAATACAATGCATGAGCCAATTGATATTTTCCCAGTCCAAAGAGTATCCCCATATTACGTTCTTTATGCACTTCCTTGTGAAGTAAAAACCAGGTTTGGGGGTAACTTTTTCTTTTTGATAGTTTCACCTTCTTCAACGTATCATGACATAAGTATGAAGTTGTCGTTTGTAAATACTGTATTTTGGGTTGATCCCCAAATTTTCAGGTTATTAGTTTATGGGGGATCCTTTATGTATATTCCAGTAGGTAATTCTATTTTCTTGTTTTATTTTTATTTGTTTATTTTCGCATATTATGAATTTCCCATCTTAATTTTTACGTTGGATGACTCAATTACATTGAGTACAATGTAATGTTTAAGTGTGGGGGAGTAGTTAACTTTTTACTTTTCTTTTCCAGGAATTTTCTTACAATTTATGACCAGCTGCTGAGCAGGTCTAAAAAAACAAAATAATAATAATAATAATAATAATAATTACCAGCTATTGAGTGGGTCTATTCTTTTGTTTTCTTATCATTTCCTTATGACCAGTTGTTGAGCGGGTCTACTCTTTTTTTATCATATTATTATGACCATCTGTAGAGTGGTCTTCAAAAAAATTAAAAAAATTAAAAAAATAAATAAATGATGACTAACTGTTGAGCGTGTCTATTCTTTTTCTTATCATTTTATGACCAGCTGTGGAGCGGGTCAATTTTCTGTTTTGCTCGAGGACTAGCAAAATATAAGTGTGGGGGTGTTGATAAGCACGTAAGTGCTACATTTTATACCCATATTTGTATTAGTTAGGGCTCAATATTTTGGCTAACAATATTATTTTAGTGCTTTTCCAGAAAGTACAAATGAATTCGATCATTCGAGGAATAAGTTGCATCTTAAATGGCCTTTGCTGCGAAAATCACCAAAGTGGCTCAGTGGACCAAATTGAGATGAAGTCTAATTGATTTGTGAAAACTACAGTCAAACCCAATTCTGTAAACTTTTCCACTATGAAACCCATGTCAAAAAAAATTCATGGTCGCGCCCATTCTCGGTGATAAAATTATGCACAGACCCATAATTCCTTGATATTCTATTTTCGTTTTTCTTCTTTCCATACTAACCTAAGGCGAGAATTTTCTTCACAATTAAAAAGCCATGGTTCTTCGATTTTCTATCGCAGCACAGATACACAAAGATCTTCATTCCCATCGTTGTCATCATCACCACCGTTTACATCTCAGAGAACCGAGAAAGAAAAAAAAATTGGAGATGCAATTGAAGACGAACAGTAATGATTCGGCAAAGGAATTGCAGGTCTTCAACCAAATTCTTTTGGTATGCATCGAGCCCTGGTAATTAGATTGATTCATTCTACAAAAACCCGAATTCAGAAATCCCTAATTCTTATTATTAATTTCAATTGATTCGTAATTTAAATTTTAAGAAATTTTCTGATGATCCAATGAAAGCGGCATCTACAGAGAAGAAGAAAAAAGAAGAGTATTAATGGAGAATAGCAGGAGGATGTGGAAGTTGAAAAAGGGTTTGATCTGTAGTTGAGAATCAGAGATCGTGATGAACTGAAGTTGGTAGAATGTCTCCGTGCTTGAATAGAATGGTTTATGTTCCAAAAGATGTTAGAAATGATGCGCTTGGTTTGGTGGAGCGGTGAAACCAGATGATCACCAATTAGTTGTTGCTTCTAGGAGCTATGGGTACAGGTCGATAGAGATGTTCTGGAAGTTACTGAATTTAAGTTGCAGTGTTGTTGCAATTGTTTGCAGGAAACAGAGCTGTCAGTTTGAATGAAAAGAGAAGGACGTGTCCAGCCCTTCCACCACTTCCCATTTCTCAACAAAAACAAATGAAAATCTCGGGCAGCAGCTTATGTTTTTTATTGAAGCAAAAGAGATTCTTATATTCCTTATATGAAGCAGATGGTGTTTTTATGAAGGAAATTGGATCTGGTCATCAAATTCAGTGGAGAAATAAGATACTCGGGTGATGGATATGCGTCTTAATTAAATGGGGTGTTGGTAGATACGGCTGCATACAAAACCAGTTCAGATGATTGAACCCGAGATACATCTATTTGTATGAAGTGGTTCCCGATTACAAGGTCCGTTGCAGGCAGCAAACCTGGGGTTCCAAGACAAAGAAAATATGGTGGTGTTGGTCATGTGATTGAACACAAAGGAGTTGAGGAAAGATATTTGTTGGATGGTTTCATACGGAATGTTGTCGAAGTTCAACAACAATGAACTTACGGTTGTTACATGGATAATCTCATTTGAATCCTGCAAGCATTTGTCTTTACTGCCCTAATTCTCTTATTTGGATTGGTTGATTATTTCAAAATGTAGACACAAAAATAATACGAAAAAGAAGAACAAGTACCAACTTACCAGCTGGGACCCCGGTCTGTACGTACCTTATGCACATTTTAGTGCACACTGAAGCTCAATTTCTGGTCTCTGGCCTAACTAACTTATATTTATATTCATCAGAGTTATATCGCAGTGCTTCATACATATGCATCCATGCAGAAGTAGATGGTGAAATGAAACTGCAGTCATGAGGTCGTAGGTTGTGTTTCATTATTCAAGGATTGCAGTTCCATTTCTCTACTTTGCCATCTTTACTAGTAAGTTATATAACTTGTCATGCAGCAGCGCGTTATGATGAGACATTTTTGTTAATATTGAAACCAACAAAAAAAAGGATGCATAACTTGTCATGCACCTACAATAATAGCTGCATAACTTGTTATGCAGTCCAGAGAATGGTTGCATAACACGTTATGCAACTACATTTTTGTTAGTATTGAAACGAACAACAAAAAGGCTGCATAACTTGTCATGCACCTACAATAATACCTGCATAACATGTTATGCATAACCTGTTATGCATCCGAAAATATGACTGCATAATGCATTATGCATCGAGAACATAGATGCATAACCTGTTATGCATCCGAAAATATGACTGCATAATGCATTATGCATCGAGAAAATAGATGCATAACCTGTTATGCATCCGAAAATATGACTGCATAATGCATTATGCATCGAGAAAATTGTTGCACAGTCTTTTATGCATCGAGAAAATAGATGCATAACTGATATGCATTCGTAAATATGGATGCATACTGTATTATGCATCAATTTTTTTATGTACGCACTAAAATCAACCAAAACAACGGTTACATAACTTGGTATAGATGTATAACTTTGTTATCCAAATGCATAATTTGTTATGCAGTTGAGAAAATGGTTGCATAATTCGTTATGCATCTGCAGAATGTGTTATGCATCTTTTTTGGTGGCTGCATAATGGTTATGTATCAAGTTTTTGAAAATTTTGCCTAAAATGATGATCACCTCCGATTTTTTCGTGAAAAACAAAAATTTGATATTCTTGTTTGTACTCGTTGCGCAGCTCTCTTAAAAAGATTTCAAACGATATAAAATTTGTAACATTCCAAGGCGCGGATTTTTAGATATGTTATATCCAAGTTATGTTGCCAATTATACCCCTGATGCATAACCTGTCATGCGGATGCATAATCCGTCATGCATACATTTTTAAGAATTTCATATAATTATGGGTGTCACAGTACCCAAAATTAATTATGGGCTTGACAATGAGAATATTATTTTTTTGGGTCTCCCCCTAATTTCCCCAATTGATTTGGGCTTCCGAGTTAAATTCCATTAGCAGTTGAAGAGTTGAAAAATGTGGACGTGGCAGACTCTCCACTACAGTTCCTTGGGGGCATATTCTAATGCATCAGACATCAATTCCCATTCTTATAAAAATAAAGAAGGCAAAGAACGACATCTCCTCTTAACAAATGAAATGATTAACTAGATCTTGAACAGCAAGGGGGTAGCTCATCGCTTCTTTAAGATGTCGTCGTCAAACCTAGTTGGAGAGAGTAATTGCATGAGAGAGCTGGTGGTTTAACTTCATTTGGAGCTCGGTTCTGAGATGGACTGAATGGTGATGCTGTGTGCCGGTGCAAGGAGAGAGTTGAAGCAGTTCAGTCAACTTAGATGCATGCTCGCTGGATGATTTTGTGCTTGCTGAGGATTGGTATTGGTCGTATTTGTTGGCTTTGGTGCCTGGAAGAACAAGCAGGCAGTGGCGGTAGTCGTCCTAAGGCTCTACTACAGCAACACATTAATGAAGATGAAGCCATCGGCTAACGGTGATGGTCTGAGTCTAAGAAAAAAGAGATGGTGATGAACTGCTGCGACTCTGGGATGACGTGAAGGAGACGACGGATCTGTAGGTGTTAGTTGCATGCGGATCTGCAGACGAGATGGAGATGGTTGATGTTTCGCATCAACTGGCAGTGGTTGTGATGGTTCTATGGCCGGCCTTACAGCAGCAACAAGGGAAGCATGAATTGGGTTGGTTCTTCATGGCTGATTGAGTGGAAGGCAGATGATGATTGCTACATCCAGCGGCCGGTGCTCGAATTTATTCTTAATAGTGCCACTGTAACCGATGGAGGAAGGAGCTGATCACTATTGGAACAGCTACAGGCGAAAGAATTCATTGGCAGCAGCGAAGCTAGCTGCTCGGGTAAACTCGCAGACATGATGGGAAGGAGTAAGCAGTTTTGCACGAGCCATTTGCAGTCATGGTCGATGTTCTCAATGAAGAAAATGAACAGCTGTGAAGAAGAAAGATTGGTTCGGCGTCGGAGTCAAAGCGTGTAGGTGTTTGATCGAGTTGAATGGTTTCTGGCATTTGCAGTTAGAAGAAGGCCAGGTCTATAAGAAGGAGGTGGTACCGAGATTTATACGGACAGAAATGGGCAGTGGTCGAAGTTTAGTGAAAGTCTTATTTTGGACGTCTGATAGTATTGGACTGGGCCTTTGGCTTCTTAGTCTTAGTCGGAGTTCCAACTCCCAACAACACCCATATATATGATTCCAGAAGAAACGGAAAGAAAAATTTCTTGTTTGGTCCGAGGCCCATATAGTTATTTATAGTAGGATCCAACCGGATTTTTTATTTATCCGGAGGTCCAAAATTAATTAAAACATGAAAATGTCCATAATGCTCATTACTACCAAACGTGTGTGTCTACACTGCTTACAAATTTGAGTACATATCTGGTACACTGCTTAAAAATTCGAGTACATATCTGCTACACTGCTTACAAATTTGAGTACATATCTATCGCACTGCTTAGAAATCTGAGTACATATCTGTCGTACTGCTTACAAATCCGATTATATATCTGAATGCTTACAAATTCGAGTACATATTTGCTGCACTGCTTCCAGGTAGAGTACAAATCTGTAAGAATCAATGATAAATAAATTAGAAAACGTGTTACATCACATACATTGTGATGATTATAATTTTTCTGCGACTGTATTGCCATGCTTCTGGGGGCAAAGCAAGGATCTTCTATTATCGTTTTCTTCTTAACTGCATATAGATTGACTCGCTTTACGTACTGCTAGTGTCAATGCCTGCAGACATACAAAAATTAAAACGTTCATCATAGGGGCCATAACTTATGCCCAAACATACAGAGTCTAATTTGAGGAACCATACAAACCAATGCAAATAAAACTCATAATGCACGACAAATGATCTCCACCAATAAATCCAGAATTTAATGAACCTGAAAAATTGTGGGCTGCACGGTGATATTACTGACTGAGCCATCCTGCTCTGTCGCGGTCTCCACCAATAAATCTTGCAGAAATACATCGAAGTCTGGTCAACAAAAGCAGCAATCTCATAGAAATCCAGTCATAATATAACTGAAAAACTATATTACTTCTGCTGAAATAAGTCATGCAACTATGTTTTTTGTTTTTGCTAGTTTCTTACAGTTAATCGACAACCAAAAAACTAAACTGGAAGCACATAATTGGCATTCTTGATGCCCCTGCCATTAATCCAAAGCATCTAATACACAAACAGTTAATACATTAAGAAAAAGAAAAAAAACATTAGTATCAACAATGAGAAGACATTTACAGCATAAGCTGCGGTTTACCCCGAAGCTAACATTAGTAGTTTTCCTCAATCACAGCCATACAGAATTTAAAAGGGGTGTAATTAAATTCAAATTACCATGGGAGGTTATCAATGATTTTACCTGTCGATTGTTACCACATAATGAGAAATTTTTTATCAACAATAGCTTAATCAAATCTAAGAAGAGCCGAATCTGAAACGCAGGAGACATTAATTTAACATCTAAAATAAAAATGGTTCTAAGCAAGCACAGGGATTGCAATTCGGTGGATCAATGAAGGAACCCCAACCTTGAGTGTTACTGAGAAAAGTACACATCTGTTCCAACAACGAATTTCTCTATGTCACATTTGTTATGCAACTCAGATATGCGCACATATTAATAAATTTAATCTGCTTGCAAGGCTCTATTATTGTCATGGAAATATATACTCGATAGGATAATAAAATAGCAAAACCCAAACTCCTGAATCAGCTAATATCAATATAGAAGACAATGGTCATGGAAAAAATCAATTAATGTTCCACTGAAGAAGAATTCTTTTCAAAGACATCTAAATCAATTCCTGAATTCTACGCCATGTCTCCAATTTATGCTCATTTCCTAAGATTTATCAAAACCATTGTTTCATTTGATGTGTTCAACTTAGTCAGCATTAACAACTGTCTAGATGATAAATAAGAAAGTTAAGTTAACATATTAACTGAACCAAACCTGTGAGAGCAATCATTCTACACCGGAAAATCCCTATTATTGTGGCGATTTTTCAATAGCATTTTTCTCATCTTTGGTCGACTCTTCCTGCAAAGGAAAAATAAAGAAATGGTTAACCATTTAGTTGTATATAGAGTTGATAAAAAAAAGATCAACATTGGTGTCAGGGAGAACAGACTGGAGCTAAAATGCATTCTTAAAAACGACAATCGTTGCAAGATAGGAATATTCTTTCATAGTAATTAACTTAAGGTTAGTTATTTGTATACACGACTCATGGAGACTGTATTGGCTAATGCAACTCCATAGCAGTTGGGGCTTTAGTTCAATATTAACAGCTCAACACCATAGTACCAACTCCATATGCTCATCATCAACGGCCGGTTGTCTCCCAGCCAACTTTGATGTCGTTTGATACATATGGTTGAGAAGCAATACCAAAAGGCAGTACCAATGGAGTAACGGTGGTTTTGAGCAGCAAAAACGACACACGGCAAAAGGAAACACCAATGAAAGCCTATTCTACACAGTAATCTACTTTTCATGGATTTCATAGGTACATCAGCGGGAGAAAAAGAAGCAATACCAAAAGGAGGGAAATTAAACCATGGTTGTACCTGCAAAATGGCGAGTACAAACCTGTATATGAATACGTACCGCGTAAAACACATCAACAAAACTAGAATCTATTTCAGTATTTCACACACGTACTGAATCAAACACAACAAAAAGCACTTACTATCACTATGTGACATATGTACTAAAGATTCTTGAATTACAAATCAACTGCATGACAAGAATAGGTGACAGATCTATGAAAAATAAGAGAATCGAAAGACATATTACCGTATTTAACATACTTACTGAAGGATAAGACTAAAAAGGTGACAAAACTATGAATCAAACACAACAAAGAGCACTTCATATCAGTATCTGACATATGTACTTGTGGATAATAACATCTGAATCTATAAACAAGCGTGGTTTTGAAGCGAAAAACAAAAAGATAATCAAATTAAGGAAGTTCTTTTCAGTATTCCATATATGTACCTATGATTCATAAGTAAAAATCAACTGCATGTCAAAAAAAACTTATAAATCTACAAATACAACAAAATCAAAACAGTTATATCTCAGTATTGCATATATGTACTTCTAAATCAAGCAAAAAAAAATTAAAAAACTATAAATACAACAAAATTAAAGCAATTTTTATCAGTATTCCATATATGTACTGCTGATCCAAACAATTTGTAACAACAAACAAGCATGATCTGAACTATTTTCATCAAAAACTACCAGTACATCATATATGTATTGATGGTTCATAAAGAAAAACAAAGTGAAAAAAATCTAAAACTAACAAAAAGAACTAGTATAGGCAAATCTCATAACGAAATAAACAAAAAATGTGAGGATTCATCTAGATCTGACCTATTTTCACGAGAATAAACTAATCAAGCATGGAGATCGAAAAATCAAACATCAAAAAGGACCATATATATGTACAGATCGAAAAAATCACCAAACAATGCAAGATCAAGAAAAAGAAAAAGAAAAAGAAAATAGGTTCCCATTCATATCATCACCATCATCATTCCCAATATTTCCAATCATTCAGATTGTGTCCAGCACACAATACAACAATAATTTGATTGATGATGATAATTTATTCCTAAATCTCATCAAATATAAAAATGTTTTTTGCTGAATACCTGGGGCTTAACTTGATTCATGTCTATGAACGCGAATTGAAACAGAAATGAGTTAAAGAGTGTGAGAGAACTTACACCGGAGTGAATCCCAGGGCGATTGGTAGTACTCTTGAAAGTAGTGAAAAGAGAGATACAACAGATCAAAAGAACAATGAGTGCAACAGATAATCGTTCTAATAATCCACGAAGTCTCCAGAGTTGTTTAAGCTGTCGATTTCCTCTCCTTCCAAACACATCTCCTGCCCTGAAAAACAAGCAAATACTCAGATGAGATGAGATCAGATCTAATGAGCACTAGAATTATCCTAATACAAAAAACTAAAAATTAAAGAATGAAGAAAATGAATGAAGAAAAAACAAGATTTCCCGCATCAGTAGAGAAGAGGAGAGGGAGAGGGGGAGAGAGAGAGAGAGAGAAACTGAATCTGAGAAGAAAAAGAATATGGAGAGAAATTGGCTTATGTTTCTGTTATATATAGTAAAGGCTATTTTGGGAATTCTAAAAATGCACGTAATATTTACACACGTGTGCAGGACCTGGGCTTAAAAAATTAGGTCCATTTTTCTCTTTTCTTTTAATTATGGACCTACCGTTACTGGGCTTTAGTGGGTGGACCTGCCACTAACTAAGAACACTAGAATAGTACCTATTGGTAATTCCTAGAAACAGAAGGAAAAGTGGGGATTAGCGGCTGAGGGCCGTAAACAGAGATAGGGAGGAAAGAGGAGGCGAACGCCGAGACTGGAGGCGACTGAAAGCTGCGACCAGGGTTTGAAGTTTTGTTTTCCATTTTCCTTTCCGTCTTGATTAGTTAGTCATTCTATTTGATATATTTGTGGCTTTTGAGAAAGTCATGTCTAGCTAAATCTTGTAACTAGGATTTATATTGAAACCACTTAAGAGTATTAGGCTATTTTCAATTGAATAATATTTAGCAAAAGACTATTATGATTTGAATAGATTACTTCTATGATTTTATTTATTGATTTAACGATGATATGGGTTGTTGCTTCATCGGTTACAATAACCTTTGTGTGTAACTGTTAGGTTCATAATTTATTTTTGTCTCATTATTTGATAATTCCATGCTTGGGTTAATATCTTTGATGGGTTTGCTTCGAAGAGACATATAATAGTTGTGAATCAATATTTTAGTTTCGTAT
The DNA here is from genome assembly GCF_003573695.1 of Papaver somniferum. Classification (NCBI taxonomy): domain Eukaryota; kingdom Viridiplantae; phylum Streptophyta; class Magnoliopsida; order Ranunculales; family Papaveraceae; genus Papaver; species Papaver somniferum. The sequence goes on from NC_039367.1 coordinate 67,367,602, forward strand.
AACTTTCTCACTAATGCAATTTGATGGTGCATGCTTCCGTTTAATTTTTTGATGCGCCATGCTTAGGGCGTCTCAGTGATATTTGCGACTCTAATACATATGATAGGTGATGTCGATAGAATGAACGATAAATACTTCATGGATTATGTTTCTTTTCAGTAACTGAATAGAAGTTGTGGTGGATACTGTAAACCCTGGTTCCCAAGTTTCCCATTGGATTTATTTTATTAGTTTAATTTATTTTCTTTGTTTTTATAATTCTAAAAATATCAAAAACATCTTTTATTTCTTAGTCGATTAGGTTACAGTATTTCCGCCGCTGACCGCTCTCTGTGGGTTCAACCCGTACTTGCCTTTATCTACTAGTTAAGTTCCCGACCACTAATCTGAACACTAAATTGTGTTATATTTATAATACTAATAACATATATTTAAAATTATTAATCTATAACTCCAATATGTATATATGTATTAAGAGATTTACCATGAACCCTCGATTCGCAGCTCAACATACGATTTGATTCTTAAAAACGAAAAACGATTCACGGAGCGATTCACAAATTAACAACCTTAAGAAGTAAAAGCATCCAAAAAAATGGACCGCAACTTACCTCATCAAGTATGGAATAATCATCTCTTGCATCGCACTGCCGATCCAGATGATATGAGTTATCATTATGTCGTAATCACCTCGCAATTAGATGATATGAGCGACAAAGTAATGAACCACTAATGTTGCAGCTCATTGCGGCTGCCTACTTACCCTAAGGATAAGGAATCAAGCACGTGTCGTAATTTATCAGTCGTTGGGACAAGCAATTAAGGATAACTCATGTTGCAAGGCCAAAGCCAAGCATAGGCTAGTCCAATAGACTAAAAAGGGTACCTTTCGTAACATATGCACAAGGTCGTGCATAACTGATGTTTCCTTGAGGAAACCCAACAAACCAATTACCTTCCTCGAGTAAACATCCTCGGGTAAGCAACTTGTCATAATGATGCTTTCGCGTCATATATGTTTTACCGGCTAAGCTATAAGCTTATTGGCGCATTCCTCATTAATGCACCTTCAACCAACTACCTCTCCTCATGTATTCGTTAGTGACATTTTTATAATTTAATTCTAGACCATTTTTCCATTCACTGAGTACTACTTCCTCGAGGAAGGGACATACAAGCAGTGATGCTTCTTCGGGGAAATGACATACAAACAGTGATGATTTGTCGGTAAAAGGACATACAAACAGTGATGCTTCATAACATAATCATTATGTAGCATCATTAATGCTTCCACAGGTTTAAGATGAGGCTTCATCTTGTTCAATGATGCATTTTTGGGAATGCGTCATGCGAAAAGTGTGGGTGTTACATGTAAGTATCGAAAATATTTATGAATTTCCTAGTTTCAGTTAAATTTGTTTTTATTTCGGTTTTGGTCTTGAATGTGAACCAATTATCAAATAATATACAGACGTACAGTAAAGTGTTGTTTTTTAATTTGGCACACAATCCATTGATATCTTAATCTTCAAATTAATTTACAAGTGGGTGAAAGAATTTTCCTATAGTTGGCTTTGATGAAGAATCTCAAAGAACCATAGAGACATGCAGTGGTAGCTGAACACCGAGGAGGAAAGTAGTAATGGTTTTTGGTATTGCAACTTCTCCCTTTTTTGTCCAGTCCTTATATGTTCTCTTATTTCTTTTTCTTTCCATCGTGAGCATACACCATATAAATCGTTGTCACTTCGTCCACACCAACACACGTTTTTCTTGTTGGCCGAATCCTCACTGAAAAACCATTTCTTCGGTCATATTCGGTATAATATTCATGCGCTTATTTACGCGTATTGAACTACTTTCCTTCGTACGGATTCTCGAAATTGTTAACATCATTTTTTTCGTTCTAAAAATCATTCAAATACCAAGTTTCAGCATTCAGAACTTGGTTATCACCACAACTGAAAATATTAGAAAACTCATCCATAGTCGATTTGTCCTGAATTTAATTGGAAAACTAAATATTAATATTTATTTATACTAACAACATGAATGGAAGATACTTAATCACAAAAAAACCATATTCTAAACTAACAAAGCTAAGTGCGAGAACCTAAGATTTAAAGAGAGAAAAAAATAACATACCCGTTAAAGTTCTTACATAAGATAAAGCAGAATTTCCGTTTTGGTGTAATATATAATGATAACCATATGTGAACAAATATAGAACTTCATCATGATAGAGAAATAAATAATAAGATGAATGTTTCTAAAAATAAAACCTGGAACCATGCAAAATATAATGAGAAGAAAACGTGGGTAGACATATTCGGGAAGTTACACCTGAGAAAATATACTTGTTTTCTTATATTTATCCAATCCCATATTTGGCTTGGATTAAGCCATACAAATCTTTTGAATCAAAATAGTGCCACATACCTCACACAATATAGCTAGTGCTGGATGAGAACTATTTGACGGTTGAGAGATTTTGTGCAAACTCTTTGTCAAACTCAGAGTCTGAAATGACGAGGGTACCAAGTAGGTCACAATCTTTTCGTATCAACCTATCATACTGACGCACCTTGTATAATTTCGCATAAATAATAACTATCAAAAAATTATTTCAATAAGGTGTAGCTTGGAAAATAGTCTAGTTCGAAACGGAATACAACTATAGGATCAATTACCAAGTGGATTAACGTACTAGTATGATTACTTAATTATAATAACAATTATAATGAAGAAAGAAAGGTAATCACATGATGCACAAGATTTTTTTAATGAGCTAAACTGCTTGATAGAAAAACCCGGGACTTAATTTAATTTTATATCCTCTCAGAATTAAGACGCTATACAAATTGACTACCGCAACTTCGTATGGTTGAGACCAAGTAAACTACGCATAGTTACTCAGTTTCTTCAGTATCCCTGCACAGTCTGGTTTACGCACGTGAATCCCAAGACATCGTCCACTATCTTGAGTCGCTTCACCTGTTGTGAAGACTTCCGCTCTCAACTCCTTTGGATCGTAACCCGAAATAACAAAGGACTAAATTTGTTTTCGTAACAGACTCACTTATCAATCTCCCAAATCCGGCGATGATTAAAGATAAAGTAGAGTATAAAGGATATTTTTTTTAATCAATATAATTATTTTTGGTTTAGTGATAGTCACCAAACTTTTTTGTTTCCATATTGAGGTTGATTTTCTAATTGGAGTAGAAAATATGTTTGGAAAAAGTTTAGTTTCCTGATAGGAGACAAATACTTGGTGGCCAAGTTTGTGTTCTATATATATATGATTAGAATTGTAGTTTTGTAGACATCCAAACCTACAAGAGTGGTAAATCCTCGTGCTTAGGATTTTGGTCACTTTGGTAGGGAAGATCGAGTGCTACTATGAAGGTCTGTGTGAGAGAAAAACTTGTAGAGAGAGGATTTTGGTGTTATAGTGTTTTGGGTTTAGGGAAAAGTTCCATGTTTCTCCTCTGTAAGTAGCAGGTGTGAAGAAGATTTAGAAGAAAAGACATGAGGTTGGTTCGAGGAATGGTTTAAAAATTGGTTTCTATGGTTTCTTCGATGGGGTTCTCGGGTATGTCTTGTTAACTCTTTGGGTTTGTCTTGAGTTGTGGAAAGAGCATGTAATGGTCTTTGATTATAATGGAAGTTTTTTTGGAGGTGTTGGTCGTGGATGTACCCTGTAAAGGTGAACCACATATATTTTGTGTGCTTCTTTATCTTCTGTCTCTTTCATATTTGATTCAAATCACCAATTGCCCTTTGTGATCATGTTTTCCACTGTGCTCGGGGTGCCAATTTCCCAACACCCAACCATGTTAATTTTGGTATATCAACACTTGCTAAAACATTTAGTCTTGGGTAAACCATATGTGATCAACCAGCTAGTCAGTCACAAAAGGATGTAAGTTCTAGCTACAATTACTCTCTCTTGTGGATTCAGATTGTAATTGGCTATTGTTTTGGTAGAAGATATGGAATGAGATGAAAGGAAAGGAATGGTGTGTTACTTGTGTAAGCAGTTAGCCTACCAAACCAAGTTGATCCAACCTTTCACCAAACTCTCTCTATTATCTGGTCCTCAATCATATAACTTGTGTGAGCTTCATTTTATTAGCGTAGAGTGAGATTGAAAGTAGGTGAATTAATCTACTCTTCAATGAAAGCACAACTTATAAATCTGCTTCCCTACAAATAAACCAAATATTAGTATGTATTGAACTAAATCATTATGGTATTATTGTCTAGATAAAAGATTTAGTCATTTTTATCTAGGTAGCTAGTGTTTGCCTTGTTCATGATTTTTGTGGAGGAAATTCATGGTTCAAGGGAAATTTGAAAAGGGGAAATGCTGATTGGAAATGGGATTGGGCTTCCACTTTTGGGATTTGTATCTTGTTTTATATTCATTTACATTGCATATACGGATTTCAAAATGGACTACATAGATGCAAAAGATGATGATTTAAGTTTTGTTAGAACAAATGGGACTCAGTTTATGTTGGATGAGAAAGCATTTTATGTGAACGGTTGGAATTCTTATTGGTTAATGGATCAAGCTGTTGAAGAACACAGTAGAGTGAGGGTTAGTTCAATGTTAAAAATTGGTGCAAAGATGGGTTTAACAGTTTGTAGAACATGGGCATTTAATGATGGAGCTTATAATGCACTGCAAATCTCCCCTGGTCAATTCGACGAGCGCGTTTTCAAGGTATAATGTATCTTGTTTTCTCGTGGTTTAATGTTTTCTTTTACTTTGTTATAATAAATATGGCACTTGGGTGCAGGCACTGGATTATGTAATTGCAGAAGCAAGAATACACGGAATTCGACTAATTCTTAGCTTGGTTAATGATTTACAAGCATTTGGAGGGAAAGCTCAGTATGTAAAATGGGCATTACAAGAAGGTGTAGGCTTGAGTACTTCCAATGATGAGTTCTTCTCGGATCCGTACATTCGTAAGTACTTCAAGACTTACGCGAAGGTACGTAATGCAACCCTTTATGTCTCTAACTCTTTACATATATGGATTGGATTGTATATGAGACAACTTGAACTTCCTGTTAACCTGATTTTATGCTTCTTGCATCATTGCAGACTATATTGACAAGGAAGAACAGTTATACTGGAATTGAATATAAGAATGATCCCACAATCTTTGCATGGGAATTGATAAATGAACCGCGGTGTACGTCTGATCCTTCTGGTGACACTCTCCAAGTAAGTGGAGTAGCATTTTCTTTTCATGTTAATAAAAATGCATAACATAGATTATTTCTCAGAGTTTGATTAGCTATATGTTAAAGAATTTCAGGATTGGATTAAAGAAATGGCGGCATTTGTGAAATCAATAGACAGGAATCATTTGGTGACAGTGGGTCTTGAAGGATTCTATGGTCCAGCAGAAAGCACAACAAAATTGAGTGTTAACCCGGGAAATTGGGCAAGCAAGTCTGGTTCTGATTTTCTTCGAAATTCCAAGATATCTAACATTGATTTCACCTCTGTTCATATATATCCTGATCATTGGTAAGCTAGTAATTGATCATGCCATGTGTCATAGAAATCAAACTATTTGAAAATATTTTCATTCTTTTGTAGGTTCAAGGATCAAACACGAGAAGAAAAACTAAAATACGTCGAGAAATGGGTAGTTTCTCACATTGACGACGGTGACAGAATCCTGAAGAAGCCTGTACTGTTTACTGAATTTGGACTATCAGACAAGAACATAAATTTTGAACATTCTCACAGAGACACATTTTACAAAATGATTTACGATATTGTTTATAAATCTGCCACGAACAATGGAGCCGGGGCAGGGACATTAGTTTGGCAGTTGTTGGTTGAAGGCATGAATGAATACAATGATGATTTCGGGATCATTCCGGGTAACACTTCAACCATCTATAGAGTCATAACTCAACAGTCATGCAAACTAGCAACAATTCACAAGGCACATTTTCAATCAAAGAAGATTTATGAAGAACTTTGCTTTTAAGTAAAGATTTATATTATTGTTGAAAAGAGATTAGTGTTGCCTCAGTTGAGTTACTTCTCATTGCCAATTAATGTCAAGTATATGATTGAGGTGTTAGATTTTTGCTATTATTCGCTATCTAGCTAGGTAAATTACGCGTAAAGTGACATGAAAAGTATGTGCACGGCAAAGATCCTCCTGGGGAAAAAATGTACTCTTAAACCCATATGATAAGCACATTTAACAACTCTAAAGTCTAAATCATTAATGATAATCATATTACTCCTAAAAAAACTTACATGAAAGTGAAAGCAAAATCTAAATGATATGAGGCCGAAGTGAAAAAAAACGAAACGAAGCACTACTGATTGTCAGGGAGAGGAGGAGATTGATGCAACATAGTGTTGTTCAAGAAACTGTGACTGGTACCCTCTACTCCAATCTGTTCAGAACTCAACGGTGAGAAAGTTTGCGGAGCATATGGTTGTTGCTGTAGTTGGTGCTGGTCTTCATTTTGTGGATGAGGTTTGCTGAAAGTCATGTGAGCTTGGGTTTCAGCTAGTCGGAACTGTGTAGTCCGAATTTGTTGTTGCAAGTCAGAGATTACACCAACACATCCATGTACTGGATCTTGTACTCTAAACTCCGCCTCCATATATAATGAATTTGCTGCTTCAGCTCTTTGATGCTCTAGAAGTTGCTGAATAATAATTATGCGCACAAAAGAAAACACATATTCAGTAATTGAAGAAGGCAAATAAGAAACAAAAAAACTTGAGACACCGAGAAATTTTGGACCCCGCTGTGCAATCAACTAAGCAGAATCACAACTGTAGACTGTGATGCCAACACTTTCTGTCCAGAATTGAATTTCACCTTTAAAAATGATGGCTCAATAGTAAATTGACAGTTTGATATTACATCAGCCACTTATCTACAGATCAGTGACAATGGCTGACCTGGTAAGGGCCTGGGGAGGGCTATAACTTAATTAGAATTTAGGACGCATCTCTGTGATAGTTTTTTTTTTTTTTTAATGTTAAAAATACTCGAGAAACAAATGGATTTTACATCATAATAAAGTAAATACGATCTTTGTATGAATATTCAAAGTTTTAAGCAGAAATAAGTGACACAAAATTGGGAAGTAAAGTAATACCTTGAGCATTTTGCTAATGTTGCTGGCACCAAAGATTTTGTGAACATAAGCAAATCATTGAGGATTATTTGATGGAAAATATGGGTAGAATATGCAATCTGATGGACATTTCCTTCTTAAATGTTTGCAAGCTGCGCAGCGAGTATTACTTGGGATCATGGTATATATTCTTTCTTATTTGTAGAAAAATATCAAATCATAATCTACAATATTCTCAAAGATATTTCAGCAGGAGAATATCTAGACAGAGAATCTGTGTAAGAATTTTTTTTTTCCGATAGATTTTTTGTTTTTAAGTTTTTAAAGAAGGTTTTTTTGTTTTTGTATATGTTGAGTAAGAGAAAGGAAGGATTGCATCTAACGGCTAGTAAGTTAAATAAGGTAAATTTCTAAAGTAAATTATGAAAACAAATTGTATTTATGGAAATGAATAAAAGTGGCATGCATGGTATGATTTTATTGCAATGTCTCCAACTCTCCGTAGGTCAATCGTCCTAGCACATGTCGGCTATCCCCAAAGGCCCAAAGTAATTCTGGTTTTCTCTGTAATAATTATCAATTTTGCAAGCTTGTTCTTACACCATGTCAACACCTTCCTATGGGGGCAAGTCTTCTTGTTTTGCTTTCCCAGCACATCAGGCATGGAATACTGATCCCGGAAATCAAATCCGTGCAGTGGTGCCTCCCAGTAGTTTTCTGTTTTTTAGTTGCATCTTATGCATCAAGAAAGAATCTAGAATATACATTCAACTGTAAACATTATAATAGTGCTAATAGGTTGTATAAAAACTACAACTGAAGGATGGTTCCTGGGATTTTATCCTTTCTGTTAACCTTGAAAGTTGAACCTAATAGGTGGTATACTCCAGATAGCGATATCATCTTTACTTTTATCAACACGAAAGTGTTTTGTACTTCACATCCATTATTAGGAGTTCAAGTGTTTAGTTCATACTAGGAGAGAATCTGAACCTGTTTGGGGTTTACTTGCCCACAATAAAGTTGCAGAGATGTATCTGCAGTATAAGATATACATCACTGGCAAAAATTGCATGAAAAGAATTGGCTTCTATGATAATTTTTCACTCGGTCTGTAAACTTAAATTACATACAATATACCAAAACTCATCAGGTTGTCTACTTCATTAAATTACATGGAAAACCAAAACTCACAAATGGTTCAGGAAAAACCATCTAAAACCACCTACATATCAAAGATAGGGGAAGAAAAAGCAGCTATAGAATGACGAGATGGAGATACGATAACCTAAAACTCCTGATGTTCAAAAATATGAAGCGAAAGAAATAAACTTGAAAAAAAAACTCAAGTGTAATTACAAACTTTAGTGGGCTTCTTCAAAAGATGTACAGCAAGTGTAGCATGTATACAAACAAATCAGTAGGGGCGAACGATGTCGCCAAGACAATCAAAGAAATGAGACATGTTGATTTTATCTTTACCGGAGTAGATAGCCTCTGCCGATCCACCATGTGGACCCTGAACAGCCATTTCTATCAACATGTAAAGCTTCTTGATGGGCATCTGGAAGAAAAAAAAACATCACATGACAAAATGATCAGAGTGAAGATTAAGAAATGTAAAACAATCTAAATAAGCAAATCTCTTTGCCTCACTAATGGGAACTCAATGTACTCTTGAAACTACAAACCCCACACAATCTCATTTTGCAATAATGTGACGAATGAAGGCTTCAATAAATCCACCCATCCTATATTTTTGAAAACCACTTCCTATCTATGTTTAGCAGTTTTGGTCGAAGGAAGGGGGGATATAGATTGTAGTATGTTATCTGAATCTAGCTTACATCATTCAAGGCCTCAGCAGCTGCTTCAATATCATCTTCAGCAAATACTTTTAGCTGTTCCAACACCTGTAAAAAAAGGAAAGAATAAAAAATAAATTAGACCACCTAAACGAAATGTGTTAGAGGGGTGGAAGCACCCAAAAGCTATTAGCAAACAATTAGTTTGTGGAGTCGATAAAACTGTTGTCTATGCCATTTGCACTTGATATAGTTGAAAACCTCTGAATGACGGTATTAAACTAAGCCCTCAAGTTTATTTTATAATTTTCTACTGAATAAGATAATTAATTGAACTTTTTTTTTGTTGATAAACTTAAAACCAAAAAATTAACCTTTTTAGCATCTTCACTTCGCAAAATTGGCACATGGTATGTGACTGCAAAAGCACCGCAGATACCAAGTGACTCTAAGAAGTCCACCTCGCTTGTTGTCCCAATCACCAGCATATTTTTCCCCTGAGACCAAACAAATTGAAGGGCTGAGAATGCAGAGAACAGTAAGAAGACAAGAACTCAGACAAGGTTAAATATAAATCCGAATGATGATAAAACAGGCTTCAAAAAGGGAGCAATGAACGTTTCGGCACATGCAACAGGACAATTGCATTAAAGAGATGGCACCAGAGTACCTTTGGAGGAAGTCTTTTGAGGAGAACCATGAGTGTCTGAGAAATCAAATTTGAAAAACGTGGTCCTATTGGAACATACTCCAGTAACCTAACAGTTATCAAGTTTATAAGATTGATATCAGTCCTTGAGATAAGAAAAGGCGTGTGAAAATATACTCATAAGGTTGAAACCAGCATGAATCACCTTTCAATGTCATCCAGGACAATTATGCTTAACTGTGACTTGTAAGCATCTTCAAATACCTGAAACAAAGACCTTGTAAGTAACGAGGTTTTCGGATTTAGCAGAGAGATCACGACATCAGAGTCGATAAACAGGGAGTCAACAACTTCCCAGTGAACTACAATGAAATGGAAACAGCCCATATCACTTCTTTAACCAAGAAGCAAGAACTTAGTGGAACTTGCATTTTTAACAAGGAAATAAGAGCAACAAATTCAGAGGTCAAAACAGGGTCTCCTTTTGAAAGAAAAAGAAATTCAATAAGGCAAATGATGAAATTGGGAGGCTAGTTTTAGGTATCTCAAGCAAACCTTGACGATCTGTGCACATTTACTGCTTTCACTAAGACCAATCATTGTTTCTGCTGAGATCTGATTGCATAACAAGACTTTAAGGTTAGGAACATACATGAAGAGGAAAGAATTGCAAGCAATATCAATAAGAGAAAGAGGAACTTACAATCTTCACATAAGCAAAATCACTGTCAATACCGACTGTAGCTGCCATTGCTGTCTTACCACTGCCAAATAATTAAGCTTTAAAGTAAGAAACGAAAAATTCCATAGAAGAGATAATCAAAATCCAAAGGCACGTTGAGCAAGAAGGCTCCGAATACCTTCCAGTTGGGCCTTCCAAGAGGCATGTTACTAGTGGACTTCCTTTGCTCACTTTAACCTGTTCCACTAGTAGCATAGCTCTCTGATAGATATGTTTATGTCGTTCACCACAGTCCACCACTCCGTTTAGCCTGCAAATAACAAGTGGAGAATTTCAGATGACCAGTTCCCTTTACCTGGAGGATGATAAACTGTATTGAAGCCTAAGGAAATATTTTTGAACAAAGCCATGTTAATTCCACATTGTTTAACTAGTTAAGGTTTCATTTTAGACTGAGAAATGACTAAGACATTACTATATGGGTAATTGAAGTTTACGGATTGCAACAAGTTCCCGATCTCCCCACCACTTTTGGTGAGAACACAATTTGAAAAGAGAAGTTTAACAACATCAAGAGGGTCAAAGTGTTTGAAGCCTAACTAATATTCATAAAATTAGAGTTGAAATCAAACTTAAAAAAATAAACATACCTGCACCGCTCAAGGTTATCTGTGGAGGCTCCAAAAGCAGGAATGATTTCCTGAAGAGCATGCAGAAAGTCATCCATAGTTACTTTTATGCTCTCCTCATCCACTGTCTTAGTAAGATCATCTAGGCTCAATTGCCTGTTCAAGGCATATGATACGGCACTTTTAACAACACCTTCAAGTTCAGCACCACTGAAGTTCTTCGTCCGAGCAGCTGCATCCAAAAAATAAATATGATTAGCGAACCGATTTTATTTTTTGGGTCATGCAAATGATTATTAGAGACCGCTGAACCAGCGGATTTGGCTAAAAAGGGGAGTTCTAACATCGGAAAAGATATGAGGCTAAATGGAGTATCAGAGATAGGTATATCTGAAAAGAATACAAAGTTGCTGTCATTTTCGAAAATCAAAGCTCACTGAAACACATACCAAGCTCTTGAAGGTTTATATCTGGAGCAAGGAAGGAGTTCTCTTTCATTTTGTTGGTATGAATTTGAAGAATTTGTAAACGACCATTCTCGTCAGGGAGACTTATCTCAACTTGAACCTCCAATCTTCCAGGCCTACAAATACAAAATTAAAATGTAAAACAGTAATATTGGATCCAAATAATGGATAGTTTAAAAAGCAGAACCAAAAAACTTGTGGTTAAATCAACAGGCTATCAAGCCCATCAACTACCAAAATGAAACTGATATACAATCATAGCAATCTTCCAGGCCTACAAATACAAAATTAAAATGTAAAACAGTAACATTGGATCCAAATGATGGATAGTTTAAAAAGCAGAACCAAAAAAGTTGTGGTTAAATCAACAGGCTATCAAGCACATCAACTACCAAAATGAAACTGATATACAATCATAACAATATTGCCTTCTATAACTACATACTTCTTAATTACACTTCCTTATGTTTCCAATGATTTCAGTGTTCTAAAGCCAAAGTATCATATTGTAATGAGAACCAACCAAGGATAGTGGAAGTTTATCTGCCTTTGTATTGTATGATTATATATGAGTATGCATTTAAGTTGAGCATTATGATTATGTGCAGGAGTATGTGTCCGCCTGTATGAGAGGGAGAAAAAGAGATTCACCTCAGAAGAGCTTCATCCAACAAATCCTTTCTGTTGGTCATTCCAATTAGCAAAACATTATTTAAAGCCTCCACACCATCTATCTAAAGGAAACAACAAATGCTTGATTAGATTGTGCAAGGTTAATGGGAAATTGGTTAAAGAACTATGGATTCTACTTGGCATGGAAACAAGTTGAAATTATAAACTAACCTTCGTAAGGAGCTGGTTCACAATGCTATCATGAACTCCAGTGCCATCTCTAGTTGATCCTCTTGACTGTAATCTCAAAAAGTAAGCATCAGATGTACGACAAACGAACTTTAAAGCAAATTAAGCAAGTGTAACACAAACCCTCCATAGCCATCCATGTTAACATATTTTGCACTTAATTTCAATATGAGTTATTTATTTATTTACAACAAATACACATAGTCCTTATGTACCAGTACTGTCACGCATATTTTGATTTTGTGATGGGTAATCAACATTATAAAGTAAGCAGTTTTTTCATGTATAGATCAAAACTTCCAACCAGCCAACAAAGTCACATGGTATTTTGGTGATTAAGGTTACAACTAAGGAGCACAATTTCCCATGTCATATGTTTTTTCACACTTGTCCTGCTAGGGAACTGGGGCCGATATGCCTGGCCTCTGACACAGTTCTGTAAGAAAGCGCAAACATCTCTAAGATGTGTTGGATAAACAGAGATTCTTGTTTTAAACCACTTTTTAGTGTGTATAGCACCCGAATTTGCTTATTAGATTGACTTGACTGAAAAGTCAATCAGTATACCAAATGCGAAAAAGAACAAAACTAGTGGCCTAAAGTTAGAAGGTCTGCTGCTATCAAGTCTACCTTAAGGTGGCGAGTAATGTATAATTAATGGTAAGAAAAGAGAGTCTAAAGGTTTATGAGCTCCCTACCTTACAGATAGCATCAATCTCATCAAATATGATAACATGCAGCTCACTTTGATCCCCTGAAAGCAGAAAGCGAAGTATTATTCACTGTCACGGACAAACATTAAGCGTACTTGCTATATACAATTACTTTCTCACCTAGATTCCTTTGGTCATTCTCAGCATCAGCAAATAAATCCCTTACGTTCTTCTCAGTCTCTCCGACAAATTTGCTTAACACTTCAGGCCCGTTCACAATCTAGAGTACACAAAAAAATCAATTTACGGAATTGTAGGTTTAAGATAAAGATTAACACTGAAACCTAGTCCCAAAAGCTATTCATAATATTTTTTCTGAAAACCAAAGAACAATAGAAAACTGTTTCGAAGTCTCCACATAGTCCACACAAAATATAATTTCCTTCAAGTCTATATATAAGTACGTATTAGAAAAAATAAAAGAAGAAGCAAAAGAGTCAACTCTATACCTTTGGGTCCTTCCCATTTAACATTTGGCCAATTTGACGAGCCATAAGAGTCTTTCCAGTACCAGGTGGCCCATAAAGCAGCATTCCCTTGACATGCTTAATACCAAGTCTGGGACACCAAAAGCATTATTATTTATAACCTCAGATTTAACAAAAACATAACCAGTTAAATAGGAAACGCAGATTTCTTTTGAGCGGAGATTACTTATTGGTCACATGGGCAGGAAAAACACGGGAAGCAAATGCTCTTCGGAAGATATCAGCAAATTCTGCACTTAGACCACCTATACCCAGTGACTGGAGATTGAACTCCTTCTGCCGGAAGATGTTGCTGCTGGCGGCTTCACGTTGGTTGACAATCTGCATATCTCCATGTAAGTACGATAGTTTAATAACTTATCCAGATGCATAACCGGTGCAAAAACAATCAGAAGACAACTTACTAATTAAATACTATGGAAAAAATGTGGAGAGAAAAAAAGAAACAGGCATGTTACAAAGAAAATGAAACACGACCTTGATACCACTAGCATTGGATGCTTCAAAGACAAAGTACGTATCATTTGATATCATCCCTCGCTCAAGGTTGTTCGATTTCTCTTCCCCCTCTACAGCAGCCTGATTAACTGTGAAGATGTAATTGGTACCGTGATACTCAAACGAAACCCTTTGTCCTGCTGTCATAACCTGTTTCCCACAAGAATTTTCAATAAGTTCCCATATAAATTGGATATGGAAGACAACAGTAAGAGACAAAGACTAGGAATATACCTGGTTAAGAAATCTCTTTCGAAGCTGCTGAGATAGAAGAGCAGCATCAATCTGTGAAAAGAATACATATTAATCATGCTTGCCCTTCATAGATTTATTAGTGATTAGACTGATCAAAAGCTCATGGGGAGTGATGAGTTGTAGATACACACCAGGAACGAAACACGGCTAAGATATATACAAGTTGATGTCAAATAAATATGACAAAACATCGTACCTGTTCATTTTTAGTTCCTTTTTTCACGAACTCCAGATCTAGTGTAAGCAATGCCAGGTTGAAATTCTCTGGTGGCATGAATCTAAACAGAATTCAACAAAGGAAAAATTATTAGACTTGCAAGAGTCCAAAAACATCATTAACATATGGCCAGAGGAAAAGTTTGTGCTTAAACCTGCTGCAAGCTATTGTATCCCCAGAAGAAACTTTTGCATGCCTTCTTTGAATGGCATTTAGTGCAATATGACCTTCGCGTACACTTGGATGAACAGTATGTCTTGATTAAGGGCACAAAAGAGCAATTGACCATGGACAATTTAAAATAGAACTAACCAATTGCCTTACTATATTAGTTCAGAATCTTTTTATCATCAGAATTTGGAATGTAATCATTGACATACCAATGTGACAACCTAACTCAAAAGATACAACTCCATTACCATGCGGCCGAACTAATTCTCCAAGGAGTCAGTCATTCGTTCTTCTATTAACGCTACATATTTTGATATACACTCCCCCAATTCACCCTGGGTAGGGTTTAATGCAACTATCTATACATCCAGAGGAAACCATAAAGCGGTAAATACTTTGTAAACTGTTGGTAATGTGTTACATACAAAGCCCTAATTTCAAACAATGACAACTTATAAATTAATTGTTGATCCATGAAACTCAAGACATTGAGTAAATCAAGTGATCATATAACCTAATTCATAAAACTACACAATCAGACATTTCTTTAAGAACAACATAATCAGAGAAAATAACACTAATCTGCAGGAGAAATTAAACCAAATCAGCAATGTATAAATTTCACAAAAAAAAGGATATGAGAGAGATAGTACGAACGAATCGGCAATCAGTGCGAGAGCGAGACCAGTGCCAGGTACAGCAAATTTGCTAATTTCAGAAGAAGCGCAATAAGCAAAATTTGTAAGAGCTAGATCTGCAGCAGGTGTGTTTGTAACGATCATGTTAATATTTGCCGATGCACCAAACCATGATTTCCCCGCCATTTTAAAGCCAGATTCAGGAAATTATACACTGTAAATCTAACGAGATGGAGAAAGACTTGTGTTGTGTAACTAGAAATATTCGATCACAGAAAATTTGAGGAATAGAGGAAGAGAGGAGAAAAGAAAAAGAAGAAAGAACAAAGAAAATTCCCTCTCTTAGCAGCGAAGGAATTGTGAAAACTATTTTGGATGTCTTAGTCATGGCTAATGGTCAACACCTTCTGACTGTTATAACAGGGAGAATGGTGCACCGGGCCAGTACGAAGTTGTAACTGACATGGCAATGAAGGTGAGAACGTTGCCAATATGATGGAGCATTGACGAATGTTCAAGAATTTGAGTAGGGCGGTGTTTGATAACAGAAACTGGGGAGGCAAGAAAAGACTTTCCATGGAATTTTATGGAATTAAGTTTAAAACATATTTTAGGCTGCGTTTTTTTTATAATTTCATGGAAACAGATTTTTGACCGAACGACGGAATACACGTTATTTTCATGGAAAGATGACTATTTCCATGGAATTAACTCCAATCAAACACAGCCTTTTCCCTATTTTTCATTTCTTCACAATTTTTAAAATCCATTTATTTTTCAATTTTGATTTTCTCTATGTATCACCTATAAAAATCTAATTGACTATGATTATGACTATTTCCGTTTTTACTTATCTTTTTTTGTTAACCCCTCTTTTTGATTTAACAAAACCAAAAAACTATCAAGTTAGAAACCCTAGCATGAATTGAAAAGTCGTAATAGATGAAAAAATCGATGAATCGACGATTAAATCTTTCGTTTTCTTTATTTTTTTTCCATTCAATTCGTCAAAAAAAATAGATGAATTAATCGCGATTAATCGATAAACCATTATTATGGAAGATTTCATTATTGAAAATCTAGAAAAAAAATATCTCGATCCTAATTTAAATTGAACATCCAAGAAATTTTTATTAATCTTTATTATTGAAACCTATTTTGCGAGCAAGATTTAAGGGTTAGTAATTAACCTAATTAAATCAGGTTGCATAAGCTCACGTTGAAAAGGAAAATAAACCCAATAGGAGCAATAAATGGAAATCGAAATGGAAATGTACTTTTAGGATATACGGCACTTTTTTTTAAGGTTGAATTTGTATTGCAAAAAGAATGGAACTAACTAGAGGTGTAAATTGGGTTGTGCCGGCACGAGCACAACCCAGCCCAGCACGCTAAAATCTAAGTCCATCCCATCCAAACACGTGATTTAGCCCAGCACGGCCAACACGTTAGTTTTGTGGAATGTGATGGGTTAGCCTAATCGGCACAGTAGCACAGCACGCGGCACGGATAAGCATGTGGCCCAGCCCAGCACAACACGTTAAGAAAGCACGCCATAGCATGCGCAAATATAGCATATAACAAGGCATAATACATCACATTTTGTGTATACATCACAAAAGAGTCACTATTCTAGCTAATTTTTGAAATTTTATGCTGGCTTATTTTTATAACAACACATATAATACCTAAATATTTGGAAAATATATTTTAATATTGTTGTTGTAATGTCGTTACCTATATTTGACTAGAACATTAATTTACATGACAATGATCCAATTTTATATTTGATGGAGTATTTCTTTTTATTGAATAAACTTGTTAATTTTACTTGAAATAATTTCAAATGATATTGTCTATTTAGATTCTCGTGATAATGTCCGGCTTAATGTATACCATTAAATGATTTTAAATTTCTTATAACACGTGTGCCAGCACGGCACAACACAACACGTTTATTCATATGATGTGCCCGTGGGATGTGATGTGCCTAGCTTTTGACTAGTAAAGCACAGCACGGCAGAACACGGTTAAATCGTTGGCACAGCACAGCACGGCACATGGCACGTGAAGCACGGGATTTCGTGTGCCGGGATGTGCCGGGCCGGCACGTTTTACACCTCTAGAACTAACCATCATTTACAGACAATAAATAGGAAAAATTAAAACAGAACACCATCCCAATTAAAGAGGATACTGCTTACAGGGATGCAGTTGAACAAATCAATTGTCGGAGCCCATAACACTAGTAATGCCTTCACCTCTAGAATTATATCATCACTTTGCTTATTCTTTCCTTTAAAGACCCTTGCGTTCTTTTCCTTCCAAGTGGCATATATGATTGCATAAGGAAGCTATTTTCATAATGTGTTACACCTGCCAGAAAGTACATTCAAATCCCAAGCTTTAAAATTGTGTTGTAGGTTATCATGCATACACCAGGATATGTTAAAAGCTTTTATGAAATAGTACCAAATTTCTCTAGAGTAAGAGCAATGAAACCAAATGTGATCAGTATCTTCATCTTTTGTATCATATAACTTGCAAGTTTTGTCGGGAATTGTAATATTTTTATGTTGCAAATTTGTTAATGTGGGTAAGGAGTTGTGAAAAGTTGACCATAGTAGAATAGAAACCTTTGGTGGTATGTCGTTAAGCCATATGGACTTGTAGAAATCTGCAACTAGTGGACCATATTGTTCACTTAATATTTCATAGCATTTCTTATTGGGGAATTTGCCATTTGAATCTCCAAAGAAGCTAACTTAATCTTCTTCAGTAGATAGTGATGGTGGAGATCCGATACTTCTCATTAGCCCAAAATAATCATTCCTCATCTCTGCAGTAGTTAAAACACTCAATTTAAGTTCCCAATTCCCTTGTCTGTCTATGCATTCATCTATGATGCACCATTCTTTTTCCTGATTTTTTGTTCAGATATGGGAATAATTCCTTCAAAGGTCCTTGCCCAACTAGTTGTCATGCCAAAAATATATAATTTTTCCATTACCTACGGATATGAGCACATTATATTTCAACAAAAGTTCAGATTTTAACATACCTTTCCACAAACCCCTGCCTTGTGAAATATTCATGTCTACGGGTATGAGATTGCTCTCTTGTTTAATTGTTCTTTGTTGGATAATTCTTCTCCACAGAGGTTTTTTGTCTCGAGTATATCTCCATATCCACTTAGATAGAAGTGTCTTGTTAGCAACTCTTAGATTCTTTATTCCCAAGCCTCCATATCTTTTGGATTTGCACATTCTGTCCCATGAGACCCAACACATCTTAAGTTAGTTTCTTTTAATTCCCAATAAAATATTCTCATAATGTTTGTCATCTTCTTCTCCACTTGTGCAGGTAGAGTTATGACTGGCATATAATAAGTAGGTAATGTCGTGAGAGTTGCTCTGATATGTGTTAGTCTGTCAGCTTTAGGGAGGTACTTTGTTTTCCATATTGCCAGTTTGTGCTATATTCTTTCTAATGTCAGCTCCCATACTGAATAAGATCTTAGAATGTCTCGAAGTAGTAGACCCAAGTATTTGATAGGCAATTTTTCAAATTTGCACCCCAATTCCTTGGCTAACATTCTGATGATGGAGTCTGCCCCGATGCCTGTCATGGTACTTTTCTCGAGGTTTAGTTTCAAGCCAGTTAAGGATTCAAAAATCATAAGTATAATTGATAAGTGTATGACTTCCTCTGTGTCAACATTTAAGAAGATAATGGTGTCCTATGCGATTGTAAATGAGTCACCATCTCTTCACCTTGTGAAACAGAGAATCCATGTATTCTACCCATATCTCTTGCTTGTTGTAGTAATTCGTGAGGATTTCAGCTACTAAGAGAAATGAGAAAGGGGAGATAGGATCCCTTGTTTAAGGCCTTTAGATGTTTTGAATTTTGTTGAAGAGATAGATACTCTATCTTGTTTACAAGAGTTATTATACCTATTTTTATGTAATATACAAATGAATTTTTTTAATTCTTTTGTTTAACCTCGACATAATGAACCATAACAACAAGAGTTTCCCATCCATGCATACATTCTTAGAAAGAAAATTTAGTTGCTAAAGACGAACAGTTCATATACTTTCATATTGATGCACTGTTCAAACAACACGAACTTTTACATTTCAACGACACGAGGATAAGAAACTAAACACGTTCCAATGACATTATGAATGTTACATTTTTGGTTTTTTCATAGGGTGTAAATAAAATATAAGAGATAGTATTTAGGAAATACAAAAATTTATATGGGTGGCACTTTGAATAATTGGGGATAGGAATTAAGAGGGATGAGAAATAGGGAAAACCTTGAGTAATGCCCAACTTAATAAAAAAAAATAAGGACATGAAATAGGTCATGCAATGGCTTATGCGATAGTCTGAGGTATGAATCGCACGACCAAGGCATGGATGGTGCAAGCAAGTCATTAGAGCAACCAAACAAGCTACCGTCATCATTTATCCTGCTAAGTAAAGTGTAGCACGTGAGACATCGAGGGAACAACATTGTCAAACGGTTTTGTTATGGCATGCACAGTTGCAATCAGTGGCGTCACGAAAAAAACTCGAAAAAAGTGGTTACGAGGTACTGAAGCACGATTTGAGGCTTTATGTGCATGGATGGATATGGGACGAGTTAGGATAGTTATTAACTGATGTAGTATTTACAGTGGTAAGAAAAGGTTCGTTAAAGACTTGTAGAGATTTGATTTTAGACTTAAATTAATAAACTAACTAGCTAATAAACGAAAGATTGTAACCAAAGTTGAGAGATACTGGGACTCATGATTCCACCATTAATCACAATTAATTGGTCCAAATAATGATTCATAACAATATTAGCTCTTTTGTAGACTCTTACTCTTTGGCAAGGTAGATTTTATAAAGCATTAGAATGTAAGTCATAAGCATAGCGTATTAAGAGTTCTTAGACTAAGCATACACTATCAAACAAAATCACAAATAATCAATGAAAATCATAAATTAATTAAAACAAGTGCAGAAGTCATAAAGAATCAATTATAGTTACCAATCAATTGTGAAACGTCGCTTCCTCCATCGTCCTAATGATGGGGTTTAGCTCCTCATATTAATCACGCTTAATATATTGGTTCATAGCTTAAAAGTTGATTAAAAGTATAAAGCAGCGGATTTGTAACAGGTATAATTGTTATAGAACCCACTGTTACAGAGAAACAGTTGCAGAAAGAATGAAAACAATGGCTAAAGGTCTATTGCAAGCACTGTTAATAAACAATATATATCTTTTGTTGTTAAATCTGCGGCAAAGTGTGTGAGTCTTATGTTCTTCAGATTCTTCTTCCTCGTATGCAACTAGGGTTCTTTCCTGGATTGTCCTCTCTACTCCGGAACTGCTCTAAACTTTCCCCAAAGTCTCGATATTGGCCCCCTCTGGTACTCGACTACACACCTTATATAGCAAACATCACCTCCAATTCTCGGAATAAGCTTCTCTTTCTTTCACCGAAAGTCTTGGGAATATTTTTTTTTCTTCGATTCTTTACGCGTCTTCCAAGTTATCATGCTCCATGTAGATTCTCTAAGGACTCAATGGAAACAAACCCCAACGTAAGATCCTTTCAAAACTTCCAAACATAAGACGAGAAGCAAAAACAAAAACCTCGAGATATTTGTTTCTCGTTTTTTTACGAAATCACGAGGAAAACTACTTGTTTGTCGATTCAAAACCTATTACCATCTCTTTTATGGTTCAACAGGCTTAGACTAACCCAAATCCGTGAAGAAACCCATGGAAATTTCGTTCAAATTCTCGCCTGAAAAAATCGAGAAAAGTTCATGCCCATGTTCTGCATCATCTCGATGATCCATTCCAACTCAGTCGGATTTATACACCATATCAAGCATGTTAATCCCTAACAGGCCCAAAGTAATCCTTATCTCTACTGAATCTCGTTAAAACTCCTTCAAAATCCGATCAAAATGTTACGCAGTTGAAAGCTTCATTTTCCCGCCAAAACAGTTTTTAAATGAGGAAGACAATTGTGCCCCTATCCAAATAGCGGGTACCAATAGCAGTTGCGATGGAAATAATAATTCTGGAGCGTGAATAGTAAATTCTCAGGGTTCCTGATCACAATGCATGACATATGATTTGCTATGACTGGTTTTGATAATTGGTATAACCGATCCTAAGTAATCACCATGTGATGGTATGATCGATCCTTGTAATTGGTGTGACCGATCCTAGTAATTAGTGTGACCGATCATGAGTGTATGTGACCGATCCTTGTAATTGGTGTAACCGGTCCTGGTAGCTGGTGTGACCGACCACAAGTAATACCATGTGTAGACGGAACCGATACTTGTAACTGGTGTAACTGATCCTAGTGACTGGTGTGATCAATCACAAGTGTTTTCATATTTAGGTATAACCGATCCTAGTGATTGGTAGAACCGATCGAAACCATGTATGTGATTTTGTATGATCAATCACATAATAGTCTTGGAATACAGACAAACCAATTCTAAACTTGTTTGGAAGTGGGGTATAACCGATTCCAAGAATGCAAATCCATATAAATTAATATGAAATAAGGATTTGCAGTGAAAAGATGTCAACATACTTTGAACACGAGCAATAACTCTTATCATTTATTGTTCAAAGATATTCCTTAGTACTCAAGGTGATCATGTGCCGAAATAAATTAAGAATCTTTTAATTAAGGTTTTTGGTTTTATATGCTTTAGTTACCAGCAATTAATGCATATCTCTAGAGAATAAAAATTAGTAATGTGCATTTACCAATTGGAGATTTTCTATTGAGAGATTTCAGAAATATTAGACAAGCATTTTATTGGAATTAGGAAAACCGAATTTTGCCATTCATTGCATATCTTGAGAAAACTTTCGGTTTTGGAAATTCCTTGGTGTCAAAACATCCTTGGTCTATAAATACCTAAGTTTTCATTTCTAGAAAACTATTCTAAGAGCCAGGCAAACTTAATTTTTTGTTGTTTCTGGTGGAGCCGTCTATCCGGAGAGGAAAGTATACTAATTAGGTTAAATCTCTGACGACAGCTCGTATAAAGACTTTTATGGGATGAAGAAGCTCTACGAGTACCGTCGGTGGGAAACTAGATAATTGCATTGTTATTAGTTTTCAATTTATTTGATTGACTAACGGTTGTTGAAACTTTGATTGCACCTAGTTTGTTTATACTTGAGAATCTTCTCTTCTAATATAAGATTCACTCAAACTAGATCAGAGTATCGACATGATCTTTAGAATTGTTGTTAAATCTAAAGACATCTTATGATAATTCATTGTTAACAGACTCTGTTTTGTGTGTGATTGATCACAAGAGATTCAAGTGGTATTGTGCAGGTTATTGAAGATTAAAGAAGATTTGAAGACGAAGAAGATTTATTATTATTTTTCGTATCTTGTGAATTGTGTGAACAAACCTTGATCGGCTGGGATCCAACTAGAATCGAATTTATTCGATTGATTAGTTGTGTGAGATCGACATTCTCTATATTTCTCTTTGAGATCTATATTGATTGAGTGCGAATATATACTTGACTATTTTGGTAGTTAAAGTTAGATTGATCTATCTATAAAAAGGATTTTATTACAGTAAACATAAGCGCCTTTGTCAACGACTCATATAAATCTTTTAAGAAGATTGATTAGAGTAGTTACCAGACAGATTCCTCCTTTGTTGTTTGGAATACGATCCAAAGGACTTGATATTCACGTGCGTGACTCTAGAAGTTGAAGGTGCAAGGATACTGAGGGAACTAAGTAGCTAGGGGTAGTCTGCTTGGTCTCAACTATGCGAACTTGGTATTAGATTTTGTATAGCGGCTTAATTCTGAGAGTACTCAAAATTGGACTAGGTCCCGGGGGTTTTCTGCAGTTGCGGTTTCCTCGTTAACAAAATCTTTTTGTGTCTTTTACTTTGATTTTTGCATTATAATTGTTTATTATAATAAAGTAAAATAGACATATACGTTAACTCCGCATTATTTCATAGTGATCCTATGGAGTTTGGTAAATACCAAACCTATCATCAAGTAACACACTTTGTTGTTGTATTGTCTCGATCTTGTATCCATAGTCAATTACACA
The DNA here is from genome assembly GCF_003573695.1 of Papaver somniferum. Classification (NCBI taxonomy): domain Eukaryota; kingdom Viridiplantae; phylum Streptophyta; class Magnoliopsida; order Ranunculales; family Papaveraceae; genus Papaver; species Papaver somniferum. Next base: position 67,390,947 of record NC_039367.1, read on the forward strand.
TGCAAGTTATCTTGTTGTTGTATTGTGTCAATCTCGTATCCATAGACGATCACACGAAGTGTGAACCGAATTGTTGTATTGTCTCGACTCAGTCCATAGACGATCACATTCGGTAGAGGACTTATAGGTTGAAACAAAAAGATTGTGGTGTATTTGGGTATGAAAAGACGAGGGTACACAAATACACCACAATATTTAATTTATCCACCTATAAGTCCTCTTACCGAAAGTGATTGTCTAAGGAAAAAGTCGAGAAAATACTACAAATTGGTATTCACACTTCGTGTGATTGTCTATGGATACGAGATCGAGACAGTACGACTACCAAAGTGTGATTACTTGATAATACGTTCGGACTTAACCAAACTCTATAGGATCACTATCAAGTAAAGCATAGTTAAAGTTAGTGTAATTTACTTTAAATTATAATAACAACAATTATAATTGTGGAAAGAAAAAGTAAATGACACAGCAAGATTTCGTTAACGAGGAAAACTGCAAATGCAGAAAAACTCCGGGATCAAGTCCATAATTGAATAGAATACTCTCAGAATTAAACCGCTATACAAAATTTAAACCAACTTCGTATAGTTGAGACCAAGCAACTACCCCTAGTTCACTTAGTTTCCTCAGTATCCCGACGCTTCCGACTTCGATGAGTGCACGTACTGGAACAATTCCTTTGGATCGTATTCCAAACAGTAAAGAAACAACAAATCTGTTTGGTAACAACTCTATTGATTCTTTAAGATAAGATATCTCAAGTCATATGCAAAGGCTCTTTCGTTTAAGCTAATAAACTCCTTTCCCTGGTTAGATCAATCTATCCAATAACTACAAAAGTAGTTAAGTTTAGATTTGCACTCAATCCAAATAAATCTCAAAGAGATATATTGAGAATGTCGATCTCACGCAACTATCAATCGAATAAAATTCGATTCTAGTTGGAACCCAGCCGATCAAGGTTTGTGCAACACAAAGATATGAGAAGCCAATAAAAAATCTTATTTGTCTTCAGATATTCTTTAATCTTCAATTAAAACCTGCACAACACCACTTGAATCTCTTGTGATCAATCACGCACAGAGTGGAGTCTGTTAACAATGGATTATCACAAGATGTCTTTAGATCTACAAACAGTTCTAAAGATCTCATCGATACTTCGTTCTAGTTTGAGTGAATCTTATATCATAAGAAAAGATTCTCAAGAATAAACAAACTAGGTGCAATCAAAGTTTCAACAACCGTTAGTCAATCAAATCAATAGAAAACTAATAACACTGTAGTTATCAAAGTTTCTTGTTACTTCCAGTGTGTTAAAAGGGTTGAACAACACTAGGTAATCCTCCTTGTGCAATCATTTGATCATAAACCTGCTTTGCTTCGCCAATGCAGTGATCCTTGCAAAACTCCAGTATCCTCTTACTCCTATCATTTTAGTAAGAAACTCAAATGATTATGATTTATTATTTTTCTACTATATTGATTTACTTCTTGTGATTCCTGAAATGTATATTTATGAACATTACGGTTTGGTTCGTTAAAGCATACTCCGGCAAACATTTTTTCCTCCTAGTTCAGCATGATACGTTCTTTTTCTTAACGATTCTCTATCTAGTGTATTATATCTCTGTCTAATGTACTACATCTATCTTCATATCTAGCCTGTACTTATTTTATTTTATTTGTATCAATACACTCATTGAACTAAGGTGAATTGCGCCAGGTGCATATTGCTGGTGTTCGCGATTTTCCTCTAGCGAGTGTTACTAGCTTAGCTGATCCTTTCCCTTTACCATCTGTTGATACCAATAATCTAAAGGTACCCATTTTTTATGTTTTAGTTTTTAACCTTTGTTTGTAAAAAACGAGAAATAATCAAATAATATATTAATTCATAATTATAACGGGAAATAATTCTAGAATCTTCTAAGTAAGCTCCTTTGAGCTTAAGTTAGACTCTGGTGCTTATATATGTGATTTTATGGATCTTGAATACTTTGGAAAGTGTTAGTCAATGAATTTGACACGCCTCCTCACTTTTTATATTACTGTTAGTCTTTATACCAACACTGACTTGTTTCAGATATTAAGAAATTAAAGGAAAGTAATCTTCAGGTGACAGACGTTCCATTTTTAACTATTTCCCCTTGAATTTACAGAAAAGAGGAGCAACTATATATGCTGAATTTATAGGTGGATGCTTATTACATGACTGACCCTCATCCTGATGGTATGTAGTGAAATCCTCATCATATCTATCTAACTCTGTCATTGATTATGCTGCTAAATTGGTCTGGTTATTCTTATTTACTTCCATTGATGAATTAGGAACTCAAGTTATACTTTTCATTGAGAAGGCCTTAGCTCCAGCTGGGCTATCAAAGGAAGATGTTAATTATGTGAATGCACATGCTACTTGAACACCAACTTGAGACTTGAAAGAATACCAGTCTCTTATCATTGTTTTGGTCGGAACCCTGAGGTAATGTGAACATGATTGCTAAAATTCTGATCATGCGCCCACATTGCTTCTTCGGTAGTACTTTTCTATTAAGAATGCAAGAATAAACTTGATTACACCAAAATGAGAAATTCTTGACTTAGGCAGGTAATTGGCGTAGGCATCAACAAAAACTACATGGCATAAATTCTTGCAGTATCAGGTAGTTTGGAGTAAGTAGTTAGGTGGATTCTGATAGAATAAAGGTTCAATCAAATTCTGTGAGTAGTGTCCAAACATTAGAAGTTCCTACATTTTTATGAGAAGTTTAACTTTTCTACTGATATACTATGTCCAAGATAGGAGTTTACTTGTCTAGTGATAACCACAGCAAAGACAATGCACGTGTTGGCTTGATTTTTTGTTACTCTGTTTGGTCCAACACCGGATATATCAAAGTGACAAGGATGATGATTTTTTGCATTATCTTTCTTCTTTCTTTCTTGTGCATCTGGAGTTCGCTATGGTAAATGGTATTCTTACTTAGGTGGTTAACAATTGATTTTTCTATGTTTCAGGGGTTTGCCAATGTTTCTCTTTGTTGTACACGTTTCATGCAATTCATCAGGCTTATGATAGATTAGGATCATTTGTTTTGTCACGAAGACCACCAATGCTGGGAAAATTACGTCAAAATTGCATGTGATTGAGCTCGGTGCCCATCTAGGTATGCTAAAGAAAATCCCTAAGGTTAAGGTCCTTGTCCTCTTATTTTTTATATTTATTGTCTATTTAAGCATTACACTGCTACATTTATAAACTTAAGTGGGGGATTCCAGACTTTTTTTGGATGTACTTATCATTTTTTTAGAAACTTTAGAAATTTTTACTAAATTTTTCTATTAGTAATGGAGAACATCTTTGTTCAATGCACACTTAATGTCTCTTTCTTTGTTCAATGCGCAATTGATGTCTCTTTCAGTGAATTTTTGGCCTGAAAATTTTCCAGGGAACTCTTGACTAGGTCATCTGATGATTGACTTGACTTATTTTTTTTAGTTGCAAAAATTTAACAACGGTTAAAAGTTGTTGCTAAATTTAGAACCAGAATAATAAAACCGGGTCCGGCTAAGATTAGCCGTTCTAAGTGTTTTTGGTTCTAAATTTCGCAACTGCTACACAACAGTTGCGAATCCTCCATTTTGCAACTGCTTGAAGTTGTTGCGACTAGAATATAGCAACAGTTGGCCGTTGTTGCTAAACCTGTTCGCAACGGTCGAAACAGTTGCAAAGTCGAGGAAAAGAACCGTTGGCTGAACCGAAAACCGTTGCGAAAAATGTTCGCAACGACTTAAGAGTTGTTGCAAAATAAATGCAACGCCACGTTTCGCAATGGATGGCTACTGTTGCAAGTTCCTTTTTCAACAGCAGCCAGCCGTTGCTAATCCCGAAAAATGGTGTAGTGAAGGTTAGCCAAATCTTCTTGATAATTTCTTCATGACTTTCCGTTTCGATTTTATCCCTATCTGTCACCATCTCATGCTTACCCCGCAACAATGTCATTGTTCCGAGCTAAGTAGGGGACTTAATGTTGATGGTGGTTTTTAGCTTAGGGTTAAAATTGTAAAACCTTACATCTGATATGAAGTCACCCTGTAAGGAAACGGAGCCATGAGTGTTAACCTCTCCGCTGGCATACTTATTGAACCATTCAATATATTTACATGAAATTTATCCAGACTGGCGCATGTAGCAACCATCCCATGTTCTGTAAATTTCGGCTCCTTGCCTATATTCACTTAATATAAGTTTCTTTGAATGCTTTTTATTCTATGTTCCCCGGCTGAACCCTTAATGTTGATATGGCATGACAATTCGTGTTCACTCGCAGCAGAGTAGCACGAATTTCCAAATATCAAGGATAAGGTCTTTGCATAAGGTATTCAATCAGAAAGCATGCTGCTCTCTGTCTATGAACTCAAAGAACTCTGTGTCAACAGATATAATTCAATCAATCACTTTTGCGCCTTGCGCAGTATACCAGACCTTTTTTGTCGAAAGTAAGCCTAGGAAAACTAGGTAACTAATCCGCCATGGATTAGTAGGTGCAAAACCCTACCCAGAATCAGAAAACAGGGAGCCGTAGCAGCAAAAGGAGGCGTGGCCATTCCTTAGGCCAGCTGGTGCCACTTTCCATTGGCCACGCCCCATCCTAAACCGGCCATATTTCCCTCGACCAATCAGATCGCCTCAAACTCTCCACACGCACATAAGTTATGGCGGGTCCCTTACTTGCCGGCCCCACTTCCATTGACCAATCAGGTCGCTCTAAAGCCGCCACACTCACACCAGAAGTGTATCCACGCCCATGCTTGGCCGACCCCTCTCCTTCCTACCGACCAATCAGGTAACTTTAAAATGCGCCACGAGTACTAGAGGTGTGGCCGCGCCTTATGTTTGGCCGGCCCCTTTTCTTGACCAATCAAGTAGCTCTGAACTCGTCACCATACATCAAAGGCCAAACGCACCCTGCCGCGCCACTATACTAATTGGCAAGCCAAACCGCCCTGCCACAACAATATATTAACTGGCTTTCCAAAAAGCAGCACCAACATGTCGAACGTGCCATGTTGCGCCAATAAATTGAGCGGCACGCCAACATGCCACTCCGCCGCACCAACATGCCAAACATGCCTCTTCGTGGCAACATGCCATAAATAGCTCCCCACATGCTAACCTACCTCATGTTCAGGGCCAACGCCATGATAAGCCCAAATTAGGGTTTTATAGTCAGAAGCACGACCCTACGTTAACCAAAACCCTAATTTTCGCAACACATGTCACTTCGGCCCCACAACATGCCACGAGCCGTGTGGGGACCAGGAAGCCCTATGAATGGCGTCATATCATAGCCACCCACGTCAACCCTTACTCATATGGCCGTTTCCACACTACGGCCTTGCCATAGTTCATTTGGCATAGCTATGGCACCGTTTACACAAAAAAGTGTCGCCATGCCGCGGCCGCATGCCACACGCACCAATTAGGGTTTCGACATGACAAACCCTAATTTAGGCAAAGTTCCTACGCCGACCAAGCCGAGTAACGTTTCTCAGAGCGTTGGGATTGATGTGGCAATAGGGACAATGTTGCCACGCCACATGTGGGTCCAACACCGACGTACCAAAGTCTAGCGGCCATGGCTATGCCAGACTCTATTTCGTGCCACTGGCATGTGCTAATTATGCCAGCCACGCCGTCATGCCGCAGTCATGCCGCACATGCTAAATAGAGTTGCGATGCGGAAAACTCTAATTTGGCTAAAAGTTGCCATGCCAACTGAGCCCAGTGACTCTCCTAAGGCCTCAATATTAACTTAGAAACAGGGCCAATGTTTCCAGAAGCCATATTTGGGTCTAACACCAATATGCCAAAACAGTTGCCACGGCTACGCCACTGGCATGTCGTTATGCCATGGCTCCGCCAGGCGCCACTATGCCAATGGCGCCACTTCGCTATACAACAAGATGCGGCCATAATCAATGGCCATCCTTCCTCATGAGATGCAATCTCATCCATCCAAGTTCGCCACCAAACTGACATACTTGTGGCAAGTTTCAGGCGACCAGCTGCATAAATCTAATGGCCATGGCTATGCCAGGCGCCACTTGCAGCACTGTGCCACTGGCATGCACGAGCCATGCCACATTGCCACTGGCGTACACCAAAACACCACCGCGCCATTATCAGGCGCCAACACAAGGTAGCCATAATCAACGGCTACTCTCCTTCATGAGATGCGATCTCATCCATCGAAGTTCACCACTGAACTGACAAACCTGTGGCAAGTTTTAGGTGACCAACCAAAATGAGCCTAATAGCATTGCATGCTATTTTCTTGCGGTAAGTCCCTTGACTTTGACTTGCCACACGTAGCAAAGTGCTACATGTTTTCCACGAAAACACTCGAGACATCAAACATGTCACAAACTGGGGGATACTCATTAGGGTATTGGTCTGGCGGTTTACAGCGTGCGGCGTGCAATACGCCCGTTACAAGAAAGTGTCATGAAGAAGGGAAGTTAGTAATGGCAAGAAGTAATGGTGTAAACGTTTCCTTCATCATGGAAACATAAATTTTAATGTTACACGTTACGCCACTCTTCCACCACTCAATCGTTTCCACTTCCTACGAGATCAGGGTACGTTTTATTACGACTTGCATATATAGGTTTCACCTATTTCCACCAAAAAACAAGTTTTTGGTCGGCAACAACACAATATCTAGAAATCACCTGGTAGCTTTCCATTCTGCTAGCCAGTTCTACTTTCATATATGAGTCATAAACAACCACACCTTTAGAATCAACTACTCTGGTCTTAACACTCTCTTCGATTCCCTCCCTAAGACCAACCCTTCTCCTTCACTTTGTGACCGACGCAAGCCTGGAACGACCATTTCTTGGTTTAGGCTAGGATTGTACAGATTGATCTCTCGAATCAAAAGTACTCCCATGCAGTACATTGTTTAGGGTTTAGATTCGTTTCTCATCCACACACCAGAAATTACCAAAATCAGCAACGGTTTTCACCCACAAACAATTACGTGAAGACTTGAAGAATGTGAAGAAGTAAATAGCTACAACGACGACATCGTCCTTCCTCTTGAGGTTTTGACTTGAACTATTTCATTCATAACGTATCTTTCAAGTCGTGCATATTAAAAACATAATTGCGAAGTTGTGAATGATTATACTCTAGTTAGACATAGTATTAAGGAATTACAATAGGAAGTATAACGTCTATCTTTTGAAGTTCGTATATAAGACATCGACATAATCGTCTGAATGCTATTATGATTATGTATGGGTATGGGTGAAGATTTCGTCCTAGGAAACAATGTTTTACATTCGTTTAAAGGAAGTACAATTCATAAACTTTTTTTATGAATCGAAAGGGAAATCGCTAGGCTTATTGGTATTGTTATTCATTGCAAATCTTTGGATTACCAATATGTGTTCTTAGTATAGCTGCTCATAACTTGTTTATGTATCTTGGTAAAACTATTCATAATGCCTGACTTTGTATTGGTATGACTTTTATTAGTGAAACCGATCTTAAGTAATCACCTGAGATGGTATAATCGATATATTGTAATTGGTATGCGCAACTCTAGACATTGGGGAACCGATCCTAGTGAGAGGTGAAACCGATCACAGGTTTGTAAATCGATCCTTGTAAGAGGTACAACAAATCTTAGTAATTGGTAACCGATCCTATGACTTGTGCAACCGGTTACAAGTTAAATACTATAATTATGTGGTAACCGATCCTAGTACCTAGTCAACCAATTTTTGGAAAGCTAGTGTGACTGATCCTAGTACCCACATGGAGGTAGAACCGGAGCCTTGTGTTTTGGTATAACCGTGAAACCCATTAATGGTGATTTAATAGGATAATCAATCACATAGTTCTTGGAAGTCAGATGAACCAATTCAAAACTCGTTTGGAAGTGTGGCAAATCAGTTCCAAGATTGTAAATATGAAAAAGGATTTACAAAGTAAAGATGTCGACATACTTTGAACATGTGCAGTAATTCTTAACTTTTATTGTTCAAAGATATTCCTTAATAACTAAAGGAGAACCCCAGATCGAAATAAATTGAGAATCTTTTAATTAAGGTTTTTAGTATTATATGCTTTTAATTTCCAGCAATAAAAATGCATATCTTTAGAAAATAAAAATTGGTAATGTGCATTTACTAATTGGAGATTTTCTACTGAGATTTCGGTCAATATTTGGACAGAGCATTTCCAGGAATTAGGGAAACCGAATTTGGAAATATATTGCATATCTTGAGAATATTTTCGATTTTGGAAATTCCTTGGTGTCCAAACTTTCTTGGTCTATAAATATTGAAGTTTCCATTTCGAGCAAACTAATCCTCAGAGCCAGCAAAAATACCTAGTTGTGTTTTTACTGGTGGAGCCGTCTATTCAGAGAGGAAAGTACCCTAATTAGGCGAAATCTCTTACGACCGCTCGTTTTAAAGACTTCTTTGGGATTGAGAAGCTATACGAGTACCGTTGGTGAGAAACTAGATAATTATTAGTTTTCGATTGATTTGATTGACTAAGGTTGTTGAACTTTGATTTCACCTAGTTTGTTTATGCTTGAGAATCATCTCTTCTGATACAAGATTCACTCAAACTAGATCAAAGTTTCAACGGGGATCTTTAGACTGTTTGTAGATCTAAAGACGTCTTGTGATAATCCATTGTTAACAGGCTCCGTTCTGTGTGTGATTGATCACAAGAGATTCAAGTCGATTGTGTGCAGGTGTTTATTGAAGATCTAAGAAGATTTGAAGACAAAGTATTGATTGCATAGTCTTGTCATAATCTTTAGTGTGCACAAACTTGATCGGCTGGGGATCCAACTATAATAAGTTTATCTTTGTGATAACCTTGATTGATTAGTTGAGTAGATCGGCATCAATCTGTTTATTTGTGATTCAAAGTATTGATTGCATAGTATAGACAATTACTTTCGTAGTTGTTATTAGATAGATCTAAGAACCTGGCAAGGGAGTTTATTGGGATAAACGGAAGAGCCTTTTGCCAAACTCATATCACTTGTTTGAAAAGAGTTGTTACCGAACAGATTTGTTGTTCCTTTACTGTTTGGAATATGAACCAAAGAAATTGTTCCAAGTGCGTGAATTATTGCAAGTTGGAGGCGCAGGGATACAGACGGAACTAGGTGAACTAGGTTTAGTTGTTTGGTCTCAACTATACGAAGTTGGTTTAGATTTTGTATAGCGGCTTAATCCTGAGAGTATTCAATTCTGTACAAGGTCCCGGAGTTTTTCTGCACTTGCGGTTTCCTCGTTAACAAAATCTTGTTGTGTCTTTTACTTTTCTATTTCCGCAATTATAATTGTTCTTATTATAATTAGAAGTAAAATACACAAACGTTAATTCCTAATTACTTCACAGCAATCCTATTGTGTTTGGTTGAGTATGAACCTATTATCAAGTAATCATACTTCGTTTTTGTATTGTCTCGATCTTGTATCCATATTCAATCACACAAGTTATCTTGTTGTTGTATTATCTCGATCTCGTATCTATAGACGATCACACGAAGTATGAACCGATTAGTTGTATTGTCTCGACTCAGTCCATAGACAATCACTTTCGGAGAAAGGACTTATAGGTGGAAAAGTTTTATATTGAGGTATATTTGGGTACCCTCGTCTTTTCACGTTCCTTACGCCTCTGAATACCAGCAGGACTCTGCGCACTTGATTCCCTTAGCTGATCTCACCCACAACTAAGAGTTGCTACGAACCAAAGTCGAAGACTTGATAAACCAATCTGTCTCACACAAAAAAGTTTATTGAATAGATAAATATGTCTTGTAATACCCCGATATTCGGCAGTGGTTGGCTGAATGGAATATGAGTAATGATTTTTCCTTCCCTACCACCGAGGCCTTTTCAGCACAATTGGCTCCAGAGTTGGCAGAAAACTCTGCAGTTAAGCGTGCTCGTGAGGGAGTAATCCAGGAATGGGTGACAATCAGGGAAGTTTCTGTTGGATTACCGCAGTGATGCCCGTTGAATATCCCACACTACCGGATAACCGCAGTGGCTAAGTGGGGACAATATCAGTGGAGGGACGGGTCATCACAAATGGTATCAGAGCCGACGACGGTTTACCTGCCGAAGGTGGGAAGGTACGTTGGACGGGGTTGTTCCAGGTGCTTGTCTCATGAGGGGCATGAAACGTCGGAGATTTGGGATTGAAAATATATTCCGAAGCCGAGGACGCATCCAATTTAAGGTGGTGGTATTGTAATACCCCGATATTTGGCAGTGGTCGGCTGAATGGAATATGAGTAATGATTTGTCCTTGCTTACCACCGAGGCCTTTTCAGCAGAATTGGCTCCTGAGTTGGCAGAAAATTCTGCAGTCAAGCGTGCTCGGGCCGGAGTAATCTAGGGATGGCTGACCATCCGGAAGTTTCTGTTGGATTAATGCAGTGATGCCCGTTGAAAATCACATACTGCCGGATAACCACAGTGGCTAAGTGGGGAAAGTATCGGTGGAGGGACGGGTCATTACATGTCTCCCACAGAAATTCCTATAAGTTTTGTTCCGTATTTTGATAAATCAAGGTGAACAGGAACCAATTGATACATCTGTCTTATATTACCGAATAACATCCTAGTAATATCAATCACCTCACAATAATCTTAACCGTATGGTAGCAAAACAAGATATTGTGGAATCACAAACGATGAGACGAAGATGTTTGTGACTACTTTTTATCTTTCCTATCAGAGATTAAATCTCGAGCAAATCTTAGAGAATATAGTACTAAATCACGATAGAAAACATCAAGATCTGAACACGCAACTATAGAGAACATAGTTGGGTCTGGCTTCACAATCCTAATGAAGTCTTCAAGTCGTTAACCTACATGGTTTTGGAAAAACCCAAGGTTAAAGGAGAATCGACTCTAGTCGCAACTAGTATCACACAGGAGGTGTGGGAATTAGGTTTTATTAGAGCACTGCTCGGTCGAACTCGCAAGTGTTGCTATCTCAAGCTTGTTTGTCAAGTTTAGTTGCCAAAACTATAAGTCTTGATTTCTAGTCTACTTATAGCTAGGTCTCGGATTAGGATAGTAAGTGTAGTTGAGATTTAGACCCACGGCGTTCATCGAATGAAAACGAAGAACTACTCAAGGGAACTTGTGGAACTTCATCAACAAAAGGTATGTGGAGACTTGAACTTATCTATCTCACTCAAAAGTCTATCTATTCTATCTCCAATTTTGAGACAAAAGTCGTATTGCTATATAAACTTCAATTATACACATTTGCTATTTCGAGTTGAGTTTAACTCACTTATCTATTTCTCGAAATATGTGTTGGTAAGCTTTCTCTATAACCAAGTTCATCTTTACTCTTGACGGAAGTCATATTGATTATTTCAATAACTTGAAAATCGCTTTGATGTTAATAGTTTGTGGATAACAACTATTTCCATCCTCTAAGAAAGTTTCAATAATTGAAATGAGAGTTTAGAACAAGTAACCATGTTTGGATATAAGCATAGTGTGTATTCACATTTGTGTAAAAATCTAAAAATGGGAACCTAAGTATGTGTACCCGTACGTGTATTGGTTGATTGTTGGAAGTCCAGAATCTACGTATGCGTACCCGTACGCGTATTGGCGGAAGTTTGGGTTCCGTGAATTTATGCTGGAGTTTGGAATGTGAATTGGTATGCGTACCCGTATGCGTACTGGCATAACCAAATTCGGTCCGGCTACTTAGGTATGCATACCCGTTTGCATACTTAAGTAAGTTACTTTCTAAAATCGGTTTGCTCATGAACTAAAACATTTATATAATAAGGAATGCAATCTTTTGCAAACCGTGGCTATGATGTTCATGAATTGATTCGAGTGAATCAAAATAGATTTTGCTTCAATTGTGTCTTGTATACTTCTATGAGATCTAAGCAATTTAACAAATCTCTAACTAGTTCATTTGAGTCATTTGAACTAGTTATGGTGTAGATGAATAAGGTTGATATGAAAGTGCTCATATGGCTAACCATTGGTTAACTACTGTTGAACCGACTAAGTGTACACGTTTAGGTACGGTTACCCAGACCTAAATGAAGTTACATTTCATTTGTGTATAACAAGCTAAGTTCGATCTAACGGTTGAAAGATATTAGCTTGAATCTAATCAGGTATTCATCTAACGGTGAATATTGAATGCTTTGTTACCAAGGTAACTTAGATTGCAAACCCTGATTTGAAATCTATACAAAGGAGAACTCTAGCAACTGGGAAACCTAATCTCCACACCTCTTGTGTGATACTAGTTGCATAAGATAGAGTCGATTCTCCTTTAACCTTAGGTTTTTCACGAAACCCTGTAGGTTAACGAATTGAAGACTTCATTGGGATTGTAAAGCCGAACCCAACTATTTTCTCTGTAGTTGCGTGTTCTGATCTTGTTTTTTTCTATCGTGATTAAGTATTATCTTCTTTAAGATTTGCTCGAGATTTTATCTCCGATAGGCAAGATTGAAAAGTAGTCACAAACACCTTCGTCTCATCGTTTGTGATTCCACAATATCTTGTTTCGTTAATCGATTAATATTATTGTGAGGTGATTGATAATACTAGGTTGTTCCTCGGGAATATAAGTCTGGTTTATTAATTGGTTCCTGTTCACCTTGATTTATCAAAATACGGAACAAAACTCGTAGGTTTATCATGGGAGACAGATTTACCTATTCAATAGACTTTTCTGTGTGATACAGATTTGTTTATCAAGTCTTCGACTTTGAGTCTTAGCAACTATTATTTGTGGGTGATATCAGCTAAGGGAATCAAGTGTGTAGTATCCTGCTGGAATTAGAGACGTAAGGAGCACAGTTGTACCTTGAATCAGTGTGAGATTGATTAGGGCTCAACTACATTCCAGTCCGAAGTTAACTTGGAGTAGGCTAGTGTTTGTAGCGGTTTAATACAGTGTGGTGTTCAAATTTGGACTAGGTCCCAGGGTTTTTCTGCATTTGCGGTTTCCTCATTAACAAAACTTCTGGTGTCTGTGTTATTTCTTTTCCGCATTATATTTTGTTATATAATTGAAATATCACAGGTTATTCGTTGAATCGATCAATTGGTAAATCCAACCTTTGGTTGTTGACTGAAATTAATTGATCCTTGAATATTGGTCTTTGGTACCGTTCAAGTTATTTCTCTTGTATTCAATCAGGCTCGCAAATTCCTATTTGTTTGATTGCAGATTGAATCGAGAAATTGAGACATAACTCTTTGATATACTTTTTTTTTAAGATTGAGTCTGACTGTCTAGTTGATTCTCTTGAAATTATATTGGAGTTAGTCCATACAGATTTCTAAGCGAAATATTGGGTGAGGTTGTTAGACCCCCGCTTTTTCAATTGGTATCAGAGCAGGCAAACACGTTTAAGACCTCATAAGTCTGTGTTTGTAGCGATCTGACTCTATGGATAGTAAAATCTCATTAAACACTTCACCAGGATGTAACTCTGATCTTAGAGAATGTTCTGAAAAACTGGTTATTCTCCAGAAGAAGTTGGATGAAAAAATCCGGATCAATTCTGATATTATTGCAGAAATTGCAATATTTAAGGATTTGAAGTCTGTCAAAGTTCCTTCAATGGATTTGAATAACTCCTTTAATTCTTCTTTGTGGAATTGTCGTAAGTCAGGGGATACACGAGGTCTAGGCTTTGAGAAACCCGATGCGACTCAGAACAACTCAGATGAGTTTAAAGATGTTGGTTCATGTATGTTATGTGATTCTCATAATCATTTTCAACATACATGTACATCTTTCAAGAAAAGGTTAAAGGTTGCAAGTAATATTCATAAGAAAGTTAAACAATTGTTTACCTCTCTAAAAGGATATACAAATATAATAAGAAACCCCAAACGGGATATTAGTGTTAGTATGAGAGCTTTTGCTCTAAAATCAACATCACCCTTTCAATGGTTCCTTGATAGTGGATGTAGCCGACATATAAAGGGAGATCTTTCATGGTTTATGAATTCAAACGACTTTGAAGGAGGTCCTGTGACATTTGGAGATGGGAGTTGTTGCTACATAAGCAAAAAGGGGACGATCAAACTGCCCTGCGTTCCTGAAATCCATGATATTGTATACGTTAAAGGTAAGAATGCAAACCTTATTTCTGTTAGTCAAATTTGTGACAAAGGCCATAAAGTTGTCTTCAATGAGAATGGATGTGACATTGTAGACAAAATTGGGAAAACAATATTTCAGGGTACTCGTGGTAAAAATAATTGTTATCTCCTTGATACTCAGTTTAGTAATTGTTGCAATTTAACTAAGGTAGAATCTACACATCTTTGGCATGAGCGTTTTGGTCACATCAATTATCGCCTTCTAACTAAGATCATCAACAAAGAACTTGTTAGAGGCGTTCCCAAAATCAATGCAAAGATTGATGGTGTCTGTGGTGCCAGTCAAAAGGGTAAACGAAAGTTCACCATAAATCATCTCGAGATATTATCACTAAAGCTCCACTTTATTTAATTCATATGGATCTCTTCGGTCCTATTCAACAACCTACGGTTGCTAGAAAGAAGTATTCTTTAGTTATGGTAGATGATTACACCAGATTCACTTGGGTGACATTTTTAGCTCATAAGAATAAAACTCTTGATGAATTCAAGATTATTGTTAATAGAATCCAGAATGAACATGGTCGCAAACTAAAGAAAATTAGAAGCGACCGTGGAACTGAATTCAAAGATACCAAAGTGTTTGAATTTTGTGACAAACTGGGGATAATTCAACAATACTTACCACCCAGTACTCCTCAAGCCCATTGCAGAAAGAAAGAACGGGAACATTCAAGAAATGGCTAGGGTAATGCTCCATAACAAAAACTTACCTTTAAAGTTTTGGGGAAAAGTTGTCTTCACAGCATGTTATTTGATCAACCCTGTCTATCTACGGTCAAAAACCCTAAACACTCCGTATGAGTGTGGTACGGTAGAAAACCCAACTTACATTATCTCAGAGCGTTCAGAAGTAAGAGCTACATTTTAAAAGATCGAGAACAGGGAGGGAAATTTGATACTAAAAGCGATGAAGGTATTTTTCTTGGTTATGCATCTAACAGTCGTGGTTTTCGAGTATTTAATCTCAGGACCCAAGTTATGATGAAATCAACAAATGTTATTATTGATGATTTGTGCAATTTTTGTTATGATAACTCACCTGCTGAATTGCCTCCTACAGAGACAATTGAGAAAGTCAAAAAAATACCTGAATCGGTAGAAGTTGTTCCAACTGTTGCTGATCCTGAAGTTTCTAGTGACGAGGAGAAAAGTCATAGTCAGGAAATTCCTGTTGAACAAGAACGTGCTCCTCCTCGGCATCTCTGGGTTCAAAGGAACCATGATACTAATAATATTATTGGGGGAAAAGATTCTACCTTTAAGACTAGAGGACAACTTCAAAATATTTGCAATTTTGGTTGTTATCTGTCTCATGTAGAACTGAAAACTATTGACGAAGCTCTTAGTGATCCCTCTTGGGTGAATGCTATGCATAAAGAGTTAAATCAATTTGAAAGATGTATGTGAGCTCGTACCTTGTCCCCCCAATGTCAATATTGTTGGTACAAAATGGATATTCAAGAACAAGTCTGATGAATTTGGCACCATTGTTAGAAACAAAGCCAGACTTGTCGCTCAGGGATATTCCCAGATTGAAGGTATCGACTTTGACGATACATTTGCTTCTGTGGAACGCCTTGGGTCCATTCGCCTTTTATTATCTCATGCTTGTTTCCTGAAGGTTGAGCTGTTTCAAATGGACATAAAATCCGCGTTCCTAAACTGAAATTTGAAGGAACCGGTCTATGTTTCTCAACCCTAAGGGTTTTGAAAATTCTGATTTCCCAGATCATGTCTGGCATTATGTGGGTTAAAACAAGCACCTCGTGCCTGGTTCGAAAAACTAACCACATCTCTTCTTAGGAAAGGTTTTTCGAGAGATGGAGCTGATAAAACTTTGTTTACCAAATGGAGTGGGAAAGATGTAGTCATTTCTCAAGTATATGTAGATGATATCCTCTACGGTTCAACTTCTGATAAACTTGCAAAAGATTTTCAAGTCTCTCTTGGCAAGGAATTTGAAATGAGCAATGTTGGTGAATTAACATTATTTTTGGGTTTACAAATTCAACAACACAAGGAATAAATTCACTTATATCAAGAAAAATATGCCAGGGATCTTGTTACAAGGTTCCGTCTTGATAAGTCAACTCCAAAACTGACTCCTATGCCCACTACTAGTAAACTACATCGAGATGAGAAAGGTGTAAATGTAGATCAAAAACTTTATCGGTCTATCATTGGAAGTCTTTTATATATCACAACTACTAGACCTGATATTTCTTTTAGTGTTGGTTGTTGAGCCAGGTTTCAGGCCAATCCAAAGGAATCTCATCTTGCAGCTTCAAAAAGGATCATACGATACATTAATCACACTATCGGGTATGGTCTATCCTATACTTTTGATGCTAACACTGATCTTACTGCTTATTCGGATGCAGATTGGGCAGGGTGTGTAGAAAACAGAAAGAGTACCTCAGGAGGATTTTACTATGTTAGGTTGAATCTTGTGGCTTGGCATAGCAAGAAACAAAACTGACAATCCATGTCTACATACAAAGAAGAATATATTGCTGCAGGTTCATGTTGTACTCAACTTCTATGCATAAAACAGATGCTTGTTGATTATGGAATTGACACTGGCATAATGAATATCTTTTGTGATAACTCAAGTGTGATTCACATCACTAAGAATCCCGTTGAGCACTCAAGAACTAAGCACATTGACATAAGATATCATTTTATTAGAGATCTCTATGAAAATGGTATTATCAATATGGATTTTGTGCTTTCCGAACAACAACTGGCTGACATTCTCACCAAACCATTAGACACTGCCACGTTTCAACACTTACGACAGTCTATTGGTGTTGTTTTGGTTTATTAGCGTTCTAACCTTATGCCCTTGGACTCATTTGTATCTTTTGGGCAATCATAGTTTAGAACGACAGTGTAGTGTTGTTTCGATTCCGCATTTGTATCTTTGTAGAAAACAATTCTGTTAGGTATCAAAGTATTCTTTTAAATCCTTATTTTCTTGTAAAAGCAAGGCCGCTCTTGTTGTTCCTTTTGGAATGACATTTTATGTGGGAGAGTTCTTAATTGACTTGTGCTTAATTGCCAAATCTTTGTGGGGAGTGCGACTGTGGAATATTATAGGGGCTATGTTGTATCTTTATAAACTCCTTGATGAATGCATTTAGTTTCGGCTATATGATTGTGAAAATGTGGGGGTCTAACAACCACACCCAACAATTTGTTTAGCAACCTGAGAGGACTTACTTCAATATACTTTCTAGAGAATCAACTAGACAGTCAAACTCAATCTAGAGTAAAGTATATCAAAGAGTTTAATATCTCTAACTCTTAATTCAATCTGCAATCATCGAATACAAATATGCGAGCCTAATTGAATATAAGGGGAGTAACTTGAACGGTACCAGAGACCAATGTTCAAGTGTCAATCAATTTAAATCAACAACCAAAGGTTGGATATTCTAATTGATTGATCTTAACGCACAACCTGTGATATTTCAATTATATAACAAAATATAATGCGGAAAAGAAATAACACAGACATCATAATTTTGTTAAAGAAGAAAACCGCAAATCCAGAAAAACCCCGGGACCTAGTCCAGTTTGAACACCACACTGTATTAAGCCGCTACAAACTCTAGCCTACTACCAATGAACTTCGGACTGGACTGTAGTTGAACCCTAATCAATCTCATACTATAGTTGCGGTCCTTACGTCTCTGATCCAAGCAAGATACTACACACTTGATTCCCTTAGCTGATCTCACCCACAATCAAGAGTTGCTACGACCCAAAGTCGAAGACTTGATAAACAAATCTGTCTCATACAGAAAAGTCTACAGATTGAATAAATTTTTCTTCCACAGAAATACCCAAGAGTTTTTGTTCCGTCATTTGATAAATCAAGGTGAACATGAACCAATTGATAAACCGGACTTATATTCCCAAAGAACAGCCTAGTATTATCAATCACCTCACAGTAATCTTAATCGACTAGCGAAACAAGATATTGTGGAATCACAAACGATGATACGAAGATGTTTGTGGTTACTTTTATCTTGCCTATCGGAGAAATTAATCTCGAGCCAATTATTTCAATTGTACTCAATACGATAGAATCGGGCAAGATCAGAACACGCAACTACAAAATAGTTGGGTCTGGCTTCACAATCCCAATGAAGTCTTTGAAGTCGTTAACCTACAAGGTCTCGAAGAAACCTAAGGTTAAAGAAGAATCGACTCTAGTTGATGCAACTAGTAACACACAAGAGGTGTGGGAATTAGGTTTCCCAGTTGCTAGAGTTCTCCTTTATATAGTTTTCAAATAAGGGTTTGCAATTCAAGTTACCTTGGTAATAAAGCATTCAATATTCACCGTTAGATGAAAAACCTGATTCAACTAAGATAACATCTTTCAACCGTTAGATCGAACTTATCTTGTTACACACAAATAAAATGTACCCTCATTTAGGTTTATGTAACCGTACCCAAACGTGTACACCATGTTGGCTCGACAATAGTTAACCGTAGTTAGCCATATGATTACTCTCATATCAAACTTATTCATCTTAACCATAACTAGTTCAAATGACTCAAATGAAACTAGTTAAAGATCCGTTCAATTGCTATATTCTCATAGAAGTATACAAGAACACAATTGAAGGAAAATCGGTTTGATTCACTTGAATCAGTACATGAACATTATAGCCACAGTTTGCAAATATTGTATTCCTTATTTTATAAATGTTTAAGTTCATGTACACAACCGATTTTAGAAAGTAACCAACTCAAGTATGCAAACGGGTACGCATACTTAAGTAGCCGGACCGAGTTTGGTTACGCTAGTATGCGTACGGGTGCGCATACCAATTTATATTCCAAACTCCAGCAAAAATTCACGGACGTGAGACTTCCGCCAGTATGCGTACGGGTACGCATACTTGCCCAGACATCCAACAACCGCCAGTACGCGTACGGGTACGCATACTTCAGATTCGTGGTTTTGGACTTATACACAAATGTGATAACATACTATGTTTATATATAAACATGGTTACATGATTCTAAACTCTTTATTTCAATCATTGAAACTTTCTTAGAGGTTGACAATAGCCGTTTTCACACACTATTAGCATCAAAGCAATTTTCAAGATATTGAAATAATCATTAACGAAACATTCAAAGACTGCACCAAATGATTGTATCACACAAACCATATAAGATGTTACTCGGAAATTTTCACCTGATATAAGATGAACTTGGTCGAAGAGAAAGCTTTCCAACACATATTTCGAGAAATATGTAAGCGAGATAAACTCAGCTCGAAATCTCAAATGTGTATATAGAAAACTATATCGTAATACGACTTAAGTCTCAATATAGGAGATAGAGTGGAAATAGACTTTCCAAGTGATAGATGAGTTTCAGTATCCACATACCTTTTGTCGATGAAGTTCCACAAGCTCCCCTTTAGTAGTTCTTCGTCTTCAAATGATGAACGTCATGAAGTCTAAGCTCAACTACACAATCTATGTCCTAGTCCGTGACATCTATAAATAGGCTAGAAATCAAGACTTATAGTTTTGATCACTAACATTGACAAACATGCTTGAGATAGCAATGCATGCGAGTTTGACCGAGCAGTGCTCTAACAATCTCTCCCTTTGTCAATTTTAGGGACAAAACTATCAATACATATGGATTACAAAATAAATAATAACTTCTCATCCAAATGCTTGATCTCCTTAGCATCTTCAACACGACTCGAAATCTTCGTCACTTCCAAGTACTCCATGATTCTAAACGTGTTCAACTCAGCATCATAGTTGTTGAAGAACCGTAGCGATAACAACGAGAAAACAAGTGCTCTCGATCATTGTTATACAGTGTCATAGTATTATTACACAGCATCAAAGTTCAATTGTATCACAACTTTGACAACAATACTATGATGATATGTATCACACCCCCTTAATCAATACTTCATCTCGACAT
>NC_039367.1:67411253-67414143 GCF_003573695.1 Papaver somniferum
CCCCCCCCCCCCCCCACATAATGATCCGTAAACCATATGTATTTGTAGTATGAAACTACACATTAATTCTCCCCATTTTTTTCAATATAAATTGGCAAAGGTACGAAAACTAGTGGGATCCTCATGAAATTTTAATAGAGATACTTGATGACCAAAAGAGAATAACATACCAACTTATTTAGATCCAATCATAAAGTCGAAGCTAAATGCATTCATCAAGGAGTTTATAAAGATACAAGATAACCCCTATAATATTCCACAATCGCACTCCCCACAAATATTTGAAAATTAATCACAAGTCAAAAAGAACTCTTCCCCATAAAATGTCATTCCCGAAAGAACAACAAAGGCGACCTTGATTTTACAAGAAAAAAAATGATTTCTTTGCATATAACCAGATCACATAAAAACGTGGATTTGAATCCAAGAATCTCAATTGAATCAACCACAAAATGATAAATTTAATTGGTCATGCTCGACATAAGATAACTTACTGAGCAACACAGTATATGCACAAAAAAATGTGGATCGGAGATCGACCAATACTGCGGAATACACAAGGATTCATTCTATTGTTCATCACTATTTGCACAATGACATATAATAAACTTAATCCTTGTAAACAAAAGTGCATCCTTTCTTCCATCAAAATTTGCATAATGACATAAAAGGCTTTAACTTTTGTTTGTCAAAGGTTCATTCTATCTTTTATCAATATTTTCATACCGACATAATAGAGATAACTTTTGAACAAGTATGGGACAGTCACAAGTTCACGGACGTAAACAACATATCCCATAACAATTTGCAATGTATAAAATCACAAAGATTAAAAATTGCAAAAAATCATCTTCCAAAAAACTTAGAATTTAAATAAATAAATCTAAAAACATTGATGATGAAAACGTTGGAAATAACTATGTGTACACACAATAATGGCTATTCCAAACCCTAGTAATCCTTCTAAAAACACAAGAAATAAATTCTCATAAGAAGTTTCCTAGAAAAAATAAATCAAAGTTCTTTAAGAACCTCATACCTTTCAATGAATCCATCATAGAAGGTATCACTAATTTAGTTTATTCTCTTGACCGTAGACACTCCATGTTCGTTAGTTAGAACACAAACTTTACGATCAACAACCCGAACAAGTTGTCTATCTTTAACACAGTCCATGATGAGCTTTTTATGATTCCGTATTAGAATATTTTGATTTGCAAGGATTTTGGCCTGACCATCTAAGAGTTGGTTTATTTGCAGTTGGAGATTTTCAAACTCGACCTTTGAATCGTTCTGAAAACAAGTTAAATCTTTGACAGCTTCACCAATCCAGGAATTGTGTTATTTCCTTGCAAGCATCTTCTTTAGAACCAACTCTTGAATCGACTCACGTTCTTGAGTGTCTTCCTCCATATAAAGATGCACATTCTCTTGAGATTTTGCAGAGTTCTTCATATAATTTTTTGTTAGGGATGGATTAATACAAGGGCTATTTTGTTTTTGGTACTCAAGTTTTGTCCAACTTTTGAGTTTGGTCTAACATTTGTCCGGCTTGGTGTTTGGTACTTGGAAAAGACGTTGACCTGGGTTGACCACGTTAAATATTGACTTCCGTTTAGTAATTATAAAAAAATTAAATAAAATCTAATTACTAGTCAAAGTTACTATTACACCCTTAACTTTACAAATATTTACACAATTATATAACTTTCCTTCACCATTTTCTCTATCTCCGATTACAGAAGTTAACTTCTCTTCACCATATTCTCAACCTTCCAAATTTCATCATTTTTGTTCTGCTACTAACATTTCACGAAACGAAATCTCTGTGACTCGGTTAATACCCATTTTTTAAACAAACCCCACACATCAATTAGGCATAAACCCCATGAAATACTACACATGAAGTCAGTCTTCAACGGTTACAGATCCAACCACCATTGGCATCAACTCAAGTCTCTGAGAATATAATCCAGGGAAACCTTCTCCAAAGTGATTTGTTGAATCAATTTCACCAAATTCAGAATTATCCCACCCATTTTCAAACTAAACGAACATCAATTCTTCTGTCATTCAACCATAAAATCATTCAAACATCGAAAACCTTAAAATTGAAAGAGAATATCCACTTACTTGTTGTGAAATCAGAATCCATTCACAAAACCCCCAAATTCATATCAGAATCCATTCACAAAACCGCCAAATTCATTTCCCATTGATGTAAACACTAATTTTAATCCACTGCTAGAAATATCCAAAATTGATACCAAATTCCATATCAACAAATGCCAATTGCATCTCGATCAAGACCAAATCTCAATCAACTTGCGTCAGCCACTCCAGCAAACCCATTCATTCTACCAGATGAACATCAACAATAAAAACCCCTACGAACACTTAGAATTCAAATCTGAGGAAAACCCATGTTCAATTCTTCTTCTTCTTTGTAATTGTATCATTATTCTTCTGTATCATCGATCTCTACTGCCAACATAACCAAGCTCTTGTAGTTTCGAACCCTAATTCTTCTCCTCTACGTTCCAGTGCTTAAATCCCATCACAAATCCACGACATCGACTTACAACAGTTTCAGTTCTACACTGATTTCTCATTAGCAACAAAACCCTAACCAACTCCATCTTTCAATTTCATCAGTAACAGCTTCATCTCCAACTAATTCCCATCTCAGCAACTTTTAGATTCAATATGTTCTGCACAGCCCCTCTACAGACTTCAGTTCATCTGAATCTTCTATTTCTCGATCCAATTTCATAAAACTCATTTGGATTTCGTCGCTCATCATCCCTCGATTTCAGAATCAGGATATAAAGATGGTTCATGGGGTTATCAGTTGTGATTTTTATGGAGGCGTAAGAAGATGAAGTAGAAA
>NC_039367.1:67414153-67414430 GCF_003573695.1 Papaver somniferum
TTAGTAGTTCTTCGTCTTCAAATGATGAACGTCATGAAGTCTAAGCTCAACTACACAATCTATGTCCTAGTCCGTGACATCTATAAATAGGCTAGAAATCAAGACTTATAGTTTTGATCACTAACATTGACAAACATGCTTGAGATAGCAATGCATGCGAGTTTGACCGAGCAGTGCTCTAACAATCTCTCCCTTTGTCAATTTTAGGGACAAAACTATCAATACATATGGATTACAAAATAAATAATAACTTCTCATCCAAATGCTTGATCTCCTT
>NC_039367.1:67414440-67416759 GCF_003573695.1 Papaver somniferum
CCCCTCTACAGACTTCAGTTCATCTGAATCTTCTATTTCTCGATCCAATTTCATAAAACTCATTTGGATTTCGTCGCTCATCATCCCTCGATTTCAGAATCAGGATATAAAGATGGTTCATGGGGTTATCAGTTGTGATTTTTATGGAGGCGTAAGAAGATGAAGTAGAAAATAATTTAGGTCTTTAGAGATTTGTTTGGTAAAGTGAATGGGTATAATAGTAACTTTTATTAATAATCAGATTTTATTTAATTTTTTAATAATTATTAAACGGAAGTCAGCATCTAACCGAGTCAACGAGGGTCAACGTATTTTCCAAATACCAAACACCAAGCTGGACAAATGTTAGACCAAACTCAAAAGTTGGACAAAACTTGAGTACCAAAAACAAAATAACCCTTAATACAATATATGATATATATGTATAAAGAGAAGACACTTCTCATTAAGAAAACCCTATGAACTCGCAGGAGAAGGACACGGACGTTCACGGACCGTTCACTAGAGAAAGATGGATTAAGAAACATCCAATAAGAGAAAACACAAAGTTTGTTGATATAGCTCAATAATCTTTAAATTAGAGCCCGTGTCATGATAACAAGATTGCACAACTCAGATTGATTAACAAAAAATAAAATAAAAATACAACAAATCTTGAGACTCACATGATCATCATCCTTGTACCTCTCAAGATAGATTCAAGGATGAGGTTACTTAGAGTCAGGTAAACGAGTGAGAAGTGATCTCACTACGAAACATGGGAGAAGGGTTGTACAAGTTTTTTGAATGTTTCAACTGTGTATTACCTTCTTTCCATTGATTATAACTTATTCCAGAAGAATTTGTCATAAACCCTTTCAACATCCCATCACAAGGATTTTTATGAGGACTGAGTCTAGGACCTCTAGAGATAGGTTCCAGAAGAAAGAAGTTGGAGGATTTCCATCTTCTTGATCTAGACTTACCATACTTGTTCTTATAAACACAGGGAAAGTGTTCATTAATGAGGAACATGTAACCTGCGATGATTTCTTGAAGAGAGATCATTTTTATAAGATTTCTGTTTTTTGTAGGCAAGAAAGTCACTGTATATGTCGTCAGACGGTTTGCTCCATTGACAGTAGAAAGAAGCAAATTATGGAGATTAGAAATCAGTTCCTTTCTGGCAAAACAATGAAGAACATAGTGATTCTTTTTCCCATAGAAGGAACAATATCGTGGATTTGAGACATGATTGCCTTGACCCAAAACTTCTTCCCACACATGCAAATCTTGCAAGTGATTCACAGTAGGTAATTCCTTGGAGGAATTTTTCTTTACGCTAGGTAAAACCTTGTGAGTATCAGAAGAAGGTGTAGAAGATGACTTAATCATCAAGGCAGAGTTTTCCTTTTTCAAGGTGTTACACTGTTCTCGGGCAAGTTGAAGAGATGCAACAAGTTTCTCCTTTTCAACGATAACTGTTTATTTCTGATGAATGAGCCTTGACTAAACGCTTTTCTCTAATTGAGTCTTCTCTAACAGTATTTTCAATAGTACTAATCTTTTCACGCTATATAGTAGTTTCTTGAACCAATTTTTCGATATTGTTAGAGAGAGATTCAATGAAGATGTAGAGTTCACGTTCCCTTTCAAGAGATTTCTCAAATTCATCAATAAGCTGATCATTCTTTTCTTCAAGATTCTTAATTTTAGAAACTTGAAGGTCAATGATATCAACAATTTTTTTTAATGATCTGGTAAGTTCCATTTCAGATTCTGACACGAGCACACACATCTTATTTTTTCCTCGGAATTCGGAAGAATCTACTAAGGAGTTATCCTTTAAGGCGAACCCAAGATTTTTGTCGTGATCAGAATCTTTGGAAGACATATCAATATGCGTTATCTTGTGAGGTACTTCTTAGGTACTCAGAACACAGATTGCTACGGACACAGACTTATAAGGTCTTTAATGTGTTTGCCTTCTCTGATACCAATTGAAAATGCGGGGGTCTAACAACCGCACCCAACAATTCGTTTGGCTATCTGAGAGGACTTACTCCAATATAATTTTTAGAGAATCAACTAGACAGTCAGAGTCAATCTAGAGTAAAGTATCTCAAAGAGTTTAATATCTCTAACTCTTAATTCAATCTGCAATCAACAAATAGAAATTTGCGAGCCGGATTGAATATAAGATGAGTAACTTGAACGGTACCAAAGACCAATGTTCAAGTGTCAATCAATTTAAATTAACAACCAAAGGTTGGATATTCTAATTGATTGATCTTAACGCACAACCTGTGATATTTCAATTATATAACAAAATATAATGCG
>NC_039367.1:67416769-67417012 GCF_003573695.1 Papaver somniferum
CAAACCCTAGTAATCCTTCTAAAAACACAAGAAATAAATTCTCATAAGAAGTTTCCTAGAAAAAATAAATCAAAGTTCTTTAAGAACCTCATACCTTTCAATGAATCCATCATAGAAGGTATCACTAATTTAGTTTATTCTCTTGACCGTAGACACTCCATGTTCGTTAGTTAGAACACAAACTTTACGATCAACAACCCGAACAAGTTGTCTATCTTTAACACAGTCCATGATGAGCTTTTT
>NC_039367.1:67417022-67419526 GCF_003573695.1 Papaver somniferum
GAGTAACTTGAACGGTACCAAAGACCAATGTTCAAGTGTCAATCAATTTAAATTAACAACCAAAGGTTGGATATTCTAATTGATTGATCTTAACGCACAACCTGTGATATTTCAATTATATAACAAAATATAATGCGGAAAAGAAATAACACAGACACCATAATTTTGTTAACGAGGAAAACCGCAAATGCAGAAAAATCCTGGGACCTAGTCCAGTTTGAACACCACACTGTATTAAGCCGCTATAGACTCTAGCCTATTACCAATAAACTTCAGACTGGACTGTAGTTGAACCCTAATAAATCTCACACTGATTCAAGTTACAGTTGCGTTCCTTATGTCTCTGATCCCAGCAGGATACTACGCACTTGATTCCCTTAGCTGATCTCACCCACAACCAAGAGTTACTACGACCCAAAGTCGAAGACTTGATAAACAAATTTGTCTCACACAAAAAAGTATATAAATTGAATACATTTGTCTCCCACAGAAATATCCAAGAGTTTTTGTTCCGTCTTTTGAACAATCAAGGTGAACAGGAACCAATTGATAAACCAGACTTATATTCTCGAAGAACAGCCGAGTATTATCAATCACCTCATAATAATCTTAATCAACTAGCGAAACAAGATATTGTGGAATCACAAACGATGAGACGAAGATGTTTGTGATTACTTTTATCTTGCCTATCGGAGAAATTAATCTCGAGTCAATTACTTAAATTGTACTCAATACGATAGAATCGGGCAAGATCAGAACACGCAACTACAAAGAAAATAGTTAGGTCTGGATTCACAATCCCAATAAAGTCTTTGAAGTCGTTAACCTACAAGGTCTCGAAGAAACCTAAGGTTAAAGGAGAATCGTCTCTAGTTGATGCAACTAGTAACACACAAGAGGTGTGGGAATTAGGTTTCCCAGTTGCTAGAGTTCTCCTTTATATAGTTTTCAAATAAGGGTTTGCAATTCAAGTTACCTTGGTAATAAAGCATTCAATATTCACCGTTAGATGAAAAACCTGATTCAACCAAGATAACATCTTTCAACCGTTAGATCGAACTTAGATTGTTACACACAAATAAAATGTACCCTCATTTAGGTTTATGTAACCGTACCCAAACGTGTACACCATGTTGGCTCGATAATAGTTAACCGTAGTTAGCCATATGATTACTCTCATATCAAACTTATTCATCTTAACCATAACTAGTTCAAATGACTCAAATGAAACTAGTTAAAGAACCGTTCAATTGCTATATTCTCATAGAAGTATACAAGAACACAATTGAAGGAAAATCGGTTTGATTCACTTGAATCAGTACATGAACATTATAGCCGAGTTTGGTTACGCTAGTATGCGTACGGGTGCGCATACCAATTTATATTCCAAACTCCAGCAAAAATTCACGGACGTGAGACTTCCGCCAGTATGCGTACTGGTACGCATACTTGCCCAGACATCCAACAACCGCCTGTACGCGTACGGGTACGCATACTTCAGGTTTGTGGTTTTGGACTTATACACAAATGTGATAACATACTATGTTTATATATAAACATGGTTACATGATTCTAAACTCTTTATTTCAATCATTGAAACTTTCTTAGAGGTTGACAATAGCCGTTTTCACACACTATTAGCATCAAAGCAATTTTCAAGATATTGAAATAATCATTAACGAAACATTCAAAGACTGCACCAAATGATTGTATCACACAAACCATATAAGATGTTACTCGGAAATTTTCACATGATATAAGATGAACTTGGTCGAAGAGAAAGCTTGCCAACACATATTTCGAGAAATATATAAGCGAGATAAACTCAGCTCGAAATCTCAAATGTGTATATAGAAAACTATATCGTAATACGACTTAAGTCTCAATATAGGAGATAGAGTGGAAATAGACTTTCCAAGTGATAGATGAGTTTCAGTATCCACATACCTTTTGTCGATGAAGTTCCACAAGCTCCCCCTTAGTAGTTCTTCGTCTTCAAATGATGAACGTCATGAAGTCTAAGCTCAACTACACAATCTATGTCCTAGTCCGTGACATCTATAAATAGGCTAGAAATCAAGACTTATAGTTTTGATCACTAACATTGACAAACATGCTTGAGATAGCAATGCATGCGAGTTTGACCGAGCAGTGCTCTAACAATCTCTCCCTTTGTCAATTTTAGGGACAAAACTATCAATACATATGGATTACAAAATAAATAATAACTTCTCATCCAAATGCTTGATCTCCTTGGCATCTTCAACACGACTCGAAATCTTCGTCACTTCCAAGTACTCCATGATTCTAAACGTTTTCAACTCAGCATCATAGTTTTTGAAGATCCGTAGCGATAACAACGAGAAAACAAGTGCTCTCGATCATTGTTATACAGTGTCATAATATTATTACACAGCATCAAAGTTCAATTGTATCACAACTTTGACAACAATACTATGATGATATGTATCACACCCCCTTAATCAATACTTCATCTCGACATG